>NC_059072.1:364500327-364554207 GCF_020497125.1 Mauremys mutica | reverse complement strand
GGGTCTTGTTTGACTGTTTGATTTTTGATACTCTTATATTTATATACTTATAGTGTATGCCAATGTGTGTGAAGAAAGGACAAAGACACTTTGTGTGTGTTGTTTCTGCCTGACCGTAAGGTTTTGTTAGTGTAAAGGAAAAGAAAAGAAAATTATGAGAAGGGGATACAGATAAAGGTTTTGTAGCATCAGAGCTGGGAAGGGTTGAATGGAAAAAGGAAAATATAGTCCCCATATTTAAAAAAGGGAAGAAAGAGAACCCACGGAACTACACACCAGTCAGCCTAAATTCAGTCCCCGGCAAAATCATAGAGCAGATTCTAAATGAATCTTTTTTGAAGTTCTTGGAGGTGAGGAACGTGATAAGGAATGGTAAACGTTGATTCACCAAGGTCAAGTCATGCCTGACCAACCTGAATGCCATCTATGAATGAGATAACTGGCTCTGTGGATATAGGGAAAGCGGTGGATGTGATATTGAGGGAAGTAATTAATCCCCTCTATTCATAGAATCATAAATTCATAGAATAACAGGGTTGGAAGGGACCTCAGGAGGTATCTAGTCCAACTCCCTGCTCAAAAGCCAGGACCAATTCCCAACTAAATCATCCCAGCCAGGCCTTTGTCAAGTCCTGATCTTAAAAACCACTAAGGAAGAAGATTCCACCACCTCTCTAGGTAACCCAATCCAGTGGCTTCCAAATATCCATTCCAATGTTTCCTAAAATCCAACCTAGACCGCCTCCACTGTAACTTGAGACCCATTGATTCTTGTTTTTGTCATCTGCCACCACTCAGAACAGCCGTGTCTCCATCCCCTTTGGACCGCCCCCCCTTTCAGGTAGTTGAAGGCTGCTATCAAATCCCACTCACTCTTTTCTGCAGACTAAAATAACCCCAGTTTTCCCTCCAGCCTCTCCTCATAAAGTCATGTGGCCCCAGGCCTCTAATCATCTTTGTTGCCCTCTTCATAGCGCTGGACTCTCTCCCATTTGTCCACATCCCTTCTGTAGTGTGGGGGAACAAAACTGGACACAGTACTTTCAGGTGTGGCCTCACCAATGCCGAATAACAATGAGGGCGAAAGGAGTCCAGGAGAGCTGGCTGTATTTTAAAGAATCCTTATTGAGGTTTGCCTGAATAAACCATGCCGATGTGTAGAAAGAATAGTAAATATGGCAGGTGACGCATCTTGGCTTAACAGTGAAATCGCCTTGCTGATCTTTAACAAAAAAAGAAGCCTTACAAGAAGTGGAAAATATTGGATAAATGACCAGGAAGGAGAATAAAAATATTGCTCAGGCATGCAGGAGTGAAAATCAGGAAGGCTAAATCACACTTGGAGTTGCAGCAAGTTAGGAATGTTAGGAGTAACAAGAAAGGGTTTCTTACAGGAATGTTAGCAACAAGGTGGTGAGGGAAAGTGGTGGGGCCCCTTACTGAATGAGGGAGGCAACCTAGTGATAGAGGATGGTGTGAAAAGAGCTAATGTACTCAATGATATTTTTTTGCCTCTGTCTTCATGAAAAAGGATCAGCTCCCAGACTACTGCACTTGGGCAGCACAGCATGGGGAGGAGGTGACCAGCCCTCTGTGGGAGAAAGAAGTGGTTTCAGGGCTATTTAGAAAAAGCTGAATGAGCACAAGTCCATGGGGCCGGATGCGCTGCATCCAAGGGTTCTTAAAGAGTTGGCGAGTGTGATTGCAGAGCCATTGGCCATTATCTTTGAAAACTCATGGAATCGGGGGAGGTACCGGATGACTGGAAAAAGTCTACTGTAGTGCCCATCTTTAAAAAAGGGAAAAAGGAGGATCTGGGGAACTACAGGCCAGTCAGCCTCACCTCAGTCCCTGGAAAAATCATGGAACAGGTCCTCAAGGAATCAATTCTGAAGCACTTAGAGGAGAGGAAAGTGACGAGGAACAGTCAGCATGGATTCACTAAGGACAACTCATGCCTGATTAACCTAATTGCCTTCTATGAGGAGATAACTGGCTCTGTGGATGAGGGGAAAGCAGTGGATGTGCTATTTCTGGACTTTAGCAAAGCTTTAGATACAGTCTCTCATGGTATTCTTGCCAGCAAGTTAAAGAAGTATGGCCTAGGTGAATGGACTATAAGATGGATAGTAAGATGACTAGATCATTGGGCTCAAAGGGTAGTGATCAATAGCTCCATGTCTAGTTGGCAGCTGGTTTCAAGCGGAGTGCCCTAAGGGTCAGTCCTGGGGCCAGTTTTGTTTAATATCTTCATTAATGATCTGGAGGATGGTGTGGACTGCACCCTTAGCAAGTTTGCAGATAACACTAAACTGGGAGGAGTGGTAGATACCCTGGAGGGTAGGGATAGGATATAGAGGGAACACAGAGGGACCTAGACAAATTAGAGGATTAGGCCAAAAGAAATCTGATGAGGTTCAACAAGAACAAGTGCAGAGTCATGTACTTAGGACAGAAGAATCCCATGCACTGCTACAGACTAGGGACTGAATGGCTGGGCAGCAGTTCTGGAGAAAAGGACCTAGGGGTTACAGTGGAAAAGAAGCTGGATATGAGTCAACGGTGTGCCTTTGTTGCCAAGTATCAGAGAGGTAGCCGTGTTAGTCTGGATCTGTAAAGGCAGCAAAGAGTCTTATGGCACCTTATAGACTAACAGACGTTTTGGAGCATGGGCTTTCATGGGTGAATACCCACTTCGTCAGATGCATCCGACGAAGTGGGTATTCACCCACGAAAGCCCATGCTCCAAAACGTCTGTTAGTCTATAAGGTGCCACAAGACTCTTTGCTGCTTTGTTGCCAAGAAGGCTAATGACATTTTGGGCTGTATAAGTATGAGCATTGCCAGCAGATTGAGGGATGTGATCATTCCCCTCTACTCAGCACTGGTGAGGCCTCATTTGGAGTACTGTGTCCAGTTTTGGGTCCCACACTACAAGAAGGATGTGGAAAAATTGGAGAGAGTCCAGTGGAGGGCAACAAAAATGATTAGGGGACTGGAACACATGACTTATGAGGAGAGGCTGAGGGAACTGGGATTGTTTAGTCTGCAGAAGAGAAAAATGAGGGGGGATTTGATAGCTGCTTTCAACTACCTGAAAGGGGGTTCCAAAGAGAATGGATCTAGACTGTTCTCAGTGGTGGCAGACGACAGAACAAGGAGCAATCGTCTCAAGTTGCAGTGGGGGAGGTTTAGGTTGGATATTAGGAAAAACTTTTTCACAAGAAGGGTGGTGAAGCACTGGAATGGGTTACCTAGGGAGGAGGTGGGATCTCCTTCCTGAAAGGTTTTTAAGGCCTGGCTTGACAAAGTCCTGGCTGGGATGATTTAGTTGGGGATTGGTCCTGCTTTGAGCAGGGTGTTGGACTAGATGACCTCCTGAGAACCCTTCCAACCCTGATATTCTATGATTAATTTCAAATCACATAAAAACTAACCCAAAAGTAACCCAATCTATTTCTTAAAGCAAAGGGTTTGTTTTATTAATACATTTGTCTATACATAAAAAATAAATGAAAGTACAGTTTTGAATTAAAAAAAAATAAGCTGCAAGCCCCAGCAGGAGTTTGTCCAAATTAATGGAAAAGCCACCTTGCATCTGAAAGTTACAGTATCTTCTGGTGTTTCTAGTATTTATAGAAAGGCCGAGTGACTGGTTGTGTGGGGTTGGGGTCGGATAAGTGAGAAAGGAAAAGTTCAGGTGATGGTCAGAGAGAGGGAACTCAGCAAGGGCGAGAGCAGTGGTTCGTGATAGAGTGATAAGACATTAGGTGTGAGAAACTTCTCAGACTGTGAACTCCCACCATGCTGAGCTCCGCCAAACTGGGACAGAGCACCCTTGATTAACAAGGTCCCCTCTTGTCACACAGGTTTCAAAGCAGTGGCCCCCCAGCGATTAACTTCTGCAGGTGTATTTGCCCACTTTGTCACGAAGCTCTTTGTTTTTTGACCCCATAAATGATAGGGTTGAGCATGGGAGGAACAAGAAGGTAGAGGTTGCTCAAGATGATGTGAATGTAGGGAGCAATGCCCTGACCGAACCGATTTGTCAGGATGGAGAAGAGGCCGGGAGTATAATACATCAGCATCACAAAACATGTGGGCTGTGCAGGTGTTGAGGGCTTTTTGGTGGGCTTTCGTGGAGGGAATTCTGAGGACAGCCCTGATAATCAGGCCATATGACAGGACAATGAGTGCCAGATCTAACCCGATATGACCACAAATGCTATAACCAAGCCGTACATCTTGTTAACTGTGATGTCTCCGCATGACATCTTCACCACAGTGATGTGCTCACAGTACGTGTTGGGGATAATGCGGTTGGCACAGAATGGCTGCCTGCTCAGGAGCAGGGGCAGGGGAAGAATGAAGAGAACAGCTCTTAAAAAACCCACTAGTCCTAGCTTAGCTATTCGTGCATTGGTGAGGATGGAGGCGTATCTCAGAGGGCTACATATGGCAACATAGCGATCAAAGGCCATTATTACGAGGACAGCTGACTGCATAATAGAAATCGTGTGAAGGAAGAACATCTGGGTGAGGCAGCCACCCACAGTAATGCCTTCCAAATTGAACCAAAATATACACAGTGCCTTTGGCACAACCAAGGTAGATGTGGCAATGTCTGTGAGCGCCAGCATGCAGAACAGCAGGTACATCGGCTTGTGCAGGGTCTGCTCTTTGCCTACAACAAACAGAAGTGTGACATTTCCCAACAGGCCAATAATGTAGGATATACAGAAAGGGATGGAAATCCATTCATGGGCAGATTCCAGGCCAGAGATGCCCGTTAGGATGAAAGTGGAAGGGTCAGAGGGGGTGAGGTTGATACTTGCCATGAGTTGTTCGATGAGTCTAATGGGCTTAGAAATACTCAAGGCACCTGTGAAGGGGGAGAAGTGTAGAGAGTTGTGTTACACACTTTATAGGAAATAGAACAGTAAATATTTTATAGTTATTACATATCTAGAAAGCCAATCAAGTTAGAGAATGGGCAGCATGATGACAGATGAATTTTGATTTCAGTAACTGTAATGTGTGTGTCCCCTGGAGGGAAAAACTTGAACTCCCCAAATACATAACAATGTTCTAATTTAAATGTATGAACTCAGGAGAGGGATCTGGGTGTCACAATACATAGCTCTGTGAAACCCTGCTCACAGTGCAAGCACGGAGAGAAACTGAGCAAAAACTTTGGGTTCCAGGAGGAGTGGGATGAGGAATCCTACAGGAAACACAATGCCATGAAAATAGTCAGTCAATAGTTCATCCTCTTCTGAACTCCTCTGTACAGTACTGGGCACCCTTCTCACACAGGATATTGCAGATCTATATGGGTTCATGCAAGGACAACGAGAATGATCAATGATCTGGTGAAAATGTCATGCACAGAGCCTGGAGTCACCTGGGCAACCTTCATGTCTATACATGACTCAGGTCTTTACAGGCTGAGCCATTGTTTACATGTTTGTTTGAATATTCCCAGGAAAGTTCAGATGTGGATTGGCGTATTCCAAAGCCCATTGTCATTTTGATTGGGTACTTATGGAGAATAGTCCCTTCTCAAGAAGGTTACCAAATGCTTCACTGAGGCTACTTAGAATCAAAACACATTGATATACAAGTATATAGTCAACATTCATAATTTCAACTACAACAATGACACACCCATAGAGATAGCATACTTATAATCAGCAAATGATAACCTTTCCATAGACACATTACACAACAAACTTCGTACAATATTTGCTGCAAATATATAACAGTGGTTGCAACAGTGATCTATATGGTCACAGGTTATGTCAGTAATGTCACATCAGGTTTGCCAGATTTCTATTGCATTAATAATCCCAAATCACATAAAAACTAACCCAATCTATTTCTTGAAACAAAGTTTTTTTTTAAAACACATTGATCTATTCAGCAAATAACAAATGAAAGCTTTCGCTAGATACCCAGTACAAATTTGATAAAAAAAAAAAAAGCTGCAAGCCCCAGCAGGAGTTTGTCCTCATTAATGGAAAAGCCACCTTGCATCCGAATATTGCAGTATCTTCCGGTATCCTAGGAGTTATGGAAAAGTCGAGTGACAGGATGTGTGGGGTTAGGGTCTGGCGGGTGACAAAGCAAAAGGACAGGTGATGGCCAGGGAGTGGGAATTCAGCAATGGAGAGAACAGTGGATGGTGATAGAGTAATAAGACATTAGGTCTGAGGAACTTCTCAGACTGTGAGCTTGCACAATGCTGAGCTCAGCCAAACTAGGACAGAGCACCCTTGATTAACAAGGAGATCTCCTTTCCCCTCTTGTCACACAGATTTCAAAGCAGTGGCCCCCCAGCAATTAACTTCTGCAGGTGCATTTGCCCACTTTGTCATGCAGCTATTTGTTTTTGACCCCATAAATAATAGGGTTGAGCATGGGAGGAACAAGAAGATAAAGCATACTCAAGATGATGTGAATGTAGGGAGCAATGCCCTGACCAAAACAGTGTGTCAGGTTGGAGAAGAGGCCTGGAGTATAATACATCAGCATCACAAACATGTGGGCAGTGCAAGTATTGAGGGCTTTCTGGTGAGCTTTCTTGGAGGAGATTCTGAAGATGGCCCTGATGATTGCTATCACCAAGCCTTGGAATTGGATGGGGAAAATACTGACTGGTAGAAAGGTAGTTCAGTCCATGAGGTACGAAAGAAAACAGGAAGGGTTTGAACATTTACATGGAAAGTGAGATTATCTAGTCTCAAAAGTTACAGCTAAATACATATTTTTGAAAATTCATACGTGCACATATTTCAGGGCTCAAGTCAATCTCTCAGTATTATTCATTAGGGTGACACCCTCATCACGGTCAAGTCACCCATCTATTGGTGGGTTTCTTACACCTTCTTCTACAGCACCTAGACAGGTCTGATACACGATGCATTTCCGGTGTTAGAAAGGAAGCAAGTTTCTCCCATGGAAACAGACATCATCATGCTGGGCTATGACTTTATGCTCAACAGAATGGCCATGAAGGGCAAAAGTTTCTTGGTATTTAAGACTACAGGCCTGCACCTCTGTTACTTCCCTTGTTTCTTTTTGTGAGACAATTTCTCGCAGGCACCCAGCTTTGTCTGAGACATAAGTTAGAGATGTTACCTGACAAGTGTAAGCAGAGAGACGTGCCAGCAACTCAGCTGCTTACCCTGCTCATGCCTGAATATTGATGAAATTTGGAGATGATTTAAAATAAAAATAATGAATTGACCCCATAAAATCTCCACACTGAGGAATGAATTACAACCTTTGCCATTAATGACTAACAGAGTTGGCTAGACATGGTCCCAGAGCATCTTGGGCTTAATGTTCATTTTGCTAGTGGGCCACAGTTTCAGGCTGCTAGCATTGGCTACTGCATGTGGCAGCTGTATTTATCTAGCCCCTCACATGTCCCAGAGTTTCCTGCTCTCATTATATAATGTGCACAGTCCTCAGTTTGTGAGTTCTTCCTGTGTAGCAGCCCTGGAAGCGCCACACCATGTGTATGGATATAACAAGAGAAGCTTGCACAGGTGTCCTGGTATTTGTCACTCATGTGTGAGATTTCTCACTAGTGAGGTAGTCACTGATTACTCCCCAACCAAAGGAGCAGGTGTGATGGGAGGCACCTCACACCCTGCAGAGCAAGAGTTGTGGGGAGAGTGGAGCAGCTCAGAGATTTTGGGAGCCAAGGATGACTGGGGAGCATGGAGGAGATATTGGTGACCAGCATGTTGTTGGAATCAAGGCAGCCTGGGATGGGGAAGGAGAGTGCAGACCGGGGGGTCGGAGTGTGATGTGATACTTAAGCAGCTGAGAAGCAAAGTGTGTCAGGTTCCCCCGAGTGTAACAACTAGAACTGGAGAACCACTGAGGCCACTGCCACACCAGCCTGGGCTCCCTATCTCATTGTGTTACTGGGACAAGCTGCAGACCCACTCCTGGTCCTGAGCCTCAACCAGCATTCACATAGGCAGGGACACACCGAGGGGCAATTACGTGCAGGCTCTCTGACCAGCCACTGAATGAACCAATAATAGAGAGGATTTAGCCAAAATAACCATCAGCTGCCTAGTCTACAACCCCCAACTTGTACTGTCCCGCCCTGGTCCAAACTCAGTCCAGTATGAATTTGTTATCTGGTTCACCCCTCCCTCAATATGGAGAGGAGAATGCATACTTCTGGTGACCAAGCTGAGATTTTCCCCCACAGATACTTCACTTAAAGGTATACTGATTTTACATTAAAACATAGAACAAATTACTTAGCTAAGCTTCGGTTTTTCAGGTTTGCATACATGGGTTAAAAATTCCTTTATTCCTTTTTCCTGGGTCCAGTTCAGTCTTTTTTCCTCAGGTGTTTCTAGGAGTCCTCTTGTGTGGGGATTGAAGAACCACCAATGATGTCACCCCCTGCTTTATATAACTTTAACAAATATCAGACACCCTTTGTTTCAAACTTTGATTCTCACACCAGTTTGTGGTAAAAGTAGAGACATCCCAAGATGGAGTCCAGAGATATGTGGCCATGTCACATGCTCTTGTAAATACAAAACCTCCATTACTTAATGACTGTCTGGAGCATTCCCAGGAAGGCTCACAAGATTGGAGATAAGCTTTTCCTGAGGCCTACTCTGTTCCGTAATGGCTCATTGTCCAGAATTGGCCCTCCTCAACCAGCTAACTAGACTGAAAGAATGTTGCCTAGTGGGCTGTATCCAGGTCTAACTATGTTAGAAATACAGATACATAGTCAGTGTTCATAACCTCAGATAAAATTGAGTAAAGGCTGTGACACCCATGCTGCAATTCCGTGGCTTGCCAGGGCAAGGAGACCCTGAGACCTCCTAAACACACTTGAGGCCAGTAAAGGTCCCAACACTGACTCTGTACTCACAAGCACAAGAGTACATGCAACTCCACACACTCAGCACTGCCTGCTTCACCATGTACATCCCTTTCTCCGGCCCCCTTCCCCCAGTGCTGGCCACTTGTCGATGGAGGTTCCCCACCCCCACAACTTCCAGCCCTGAAACACAGTGATATCCCTTAGCCAGGACCAAAACCAGGTGCCAGATCACAGCTCAAAGAAATATCTCCTCAGACTAGGTTAAATTCAGTGTCTATCTGCACCAGGGAAAAGGGGAAGATTGTCCTGGGGGCAAAGGGAACCCCAGCAGCAGCTCAGCCTGTGCAGGGAAGGAGAGATGGACTAACCCGGCGGGAGGGAGAGAGGACATGGAGACTAAAAGGAGCCAGCATGAGTAACTCCTCCTCAAAACTTCACAAAGCTTTAATGTATTGTAGCCCCCTAGAAACCCAGACACCCCTTCCTCAGGCTGCTTTTCCGTGTTTGCAATTGCACACGTTGTGACAAGGCTGTAGTGGGGGTTGCTCATGAGAGGAGGGATGGTCTGGATGGCGGAGGGTCTCAGAGATAATCTGCAACAGTGTGGTCCACCTTCTGTTATAGTCTGAGACACCCTTCTGCCCCAGGAGGCCTCATTATACCTCTTTGGTCTGTGCATTAGGCAGGATGTGCATTCTCTATATCACGTGATTTTAGGACTCCACATCACTGTGATCTGAATAGTGCATTTCCTGCTGGCCCACCCCCTGCTCTCTCACACCCACACACACACCCACACACCATGCGTTCCTGGATCTCCCCAGGTGGTATTTCCATGACTGCCTCTGAGCCAGAGACATGCTTATATTGTTACTGATTTTTTGTTCTTCTCATTCTCTGCTGAACTGGAGACGTTGGAGCACAGAAAGAGCAACCCCCTCTCTCCATACAAAACATTGTTACCCTAATTGTTTTGAACCTCTAAGCCTGTGGGTTTGAGATTTCTGCAACTCTTCTCTTATGTCCATTCTTTTTTGGTCCAAATGAGCTCACCCTTCCTTAGAGGCCATGGGACCACTCCAGTTGAAGTCACTGGAGGCTCATGGTTGGAGTAAATCAGGTCATTTAGTTCCATCCCTAGGTGTTGATTTAGGGTGAACTCCTGGATGTATTGGGAGTTTTGCCATTAGGATCAGATTCACCCTTAGTGTTTAACTTTCAGCTCCCAGCTTTAAAAATCACGGCTTCAGGTCCTCCTACAGAAAGCGCTGAGTTGGAAGGAAAGCCCCAGTTTATGTGGCATTGAGACCATATATGAAAGACGGGGATTCCAAAACACGTGGGCCCTGATTTTGCTCTCTGGAGTGGCCACGGAAGGCAGAATGTGAGAGCAGAATCTGACCACTGTGCAACCCATTGTTGTGGTGAACCCTATGGTAACACAGATACCCACTGCAGAGACTTTGGCTGCCCTTCCTTCCAGTGCAGTGAAGTTACTGAATCAAAAAACTTGAGTGAAACAGAGGGAAAAACCACACAGCCCAAAAAGGAAGCTACTGAGACAGATAGAAGGACACAGTAATTGACAAGGAACTGATCTGAAAAAGAAATATTTCTCTAAATTATTTCCAATACATTTGGAGTTCCAATTTTACCAGGTAAATCCCTTTGTGTTTCTGACAATATTAAAGAGTTCAAGTCTCTGTGCTGGTGAATCCTTGTGCAAACAGTTCTTGACTTGAACCCAGGAACCCTTCCTGAGCCCGTAGCACTAACTTTAATGCAGAAACAGGCAACTCACCAAAATCCTGCTCAGCAGAGAGAGGAAGTCTCCTTACAATGACAGGAAGGCAGAACCCTGAGAATCAGCGTATGAATCTCAAATGTCTGAAACTCAGCATGCCAAGCAACGAGCTTTATAATATACCTGAACAGTCCGCGTGGACTCTCAGGTTGGCCAGAACTCACAGTTCCCTCGGCTCCATGAGCAGTGAGCGAGAAGAGTAGAAAATAGACCTGAGAGCCTGCCTTGGGAGTGAAATAATTTGCCAGTTCCCAGGGCTCAGATTCTCAGGGGAAACTTAGTCTTGCAGACTGTCCAGCCTAACAACTGCCGATGGCTTACTTTTCTGTGTGTAATGTACTGTCATCTGCACTATGTGTGGGACTGCTGCCACAATATACAAGACCCCAAATCATTTTCAATTGATCATAGCAGTGTATCACTGCATACAACCCAGGCAATTGTAATATTCATTCCATTAGACTCCTAAATTCACTGCCACTCTGTGGAGGCCAAAAGATGTGATCCTGAGTTGAAGCAAGCCAAATGGTGTAGAAAAGGCTTTCTTCTCCTAGGATTATGGCATCAAAGTTACATGCCAGTATCCCTTTGTGAGGTCAAAAATGGATAGATATCTGGCAGCTTCCCACTGTTCTAATGGCTCATCTTCTCTCTGCATCGAATAAGCATAAAATTTCATTAGTGTGTTGATCTTTCAGAAATCCATGCAGAAATGGGTTGTGCTAACCTGTGTCAGAACCAGAGCCAAATGTCCTGGAGTTCCCTTCACATTTTGTCCCACAGTGTATGAAAGAACAGCCTTTGGATTTCACCAATCTGTTGCCCTAGGGCCATTTCACTACTTTAGGTAGCTGTGCCCTGCTGGGTGAGAACATGGTAGAAAAGGAGTCAAACAACTGCTACATCTGACTCTTTTGTCTGGGATACAGACCCTCCCCCATGCTTGTGTCACAAGTGCCTGGAGCCCTTACCTGGGTTCCGAAGAGTATGAGTGTAACACATTTTCATCCTCAGAGTGCAATCTGGGAGCCAAGGGAACTGCTGCACCCCTCTAACCACCCAACTAGGTTGGTCATTTTTCACATAGCTTTGCTGGTGATTCATCCTCTCCCAACCCGGTTATCACCCAACACAACAGCAGATGGTGCCGCACACCCAAGTGAGCTATCTGAAGGCTTACCTAAGCCATCCAAATACAAAAAACAGACACCATCCAATTTGCCAGCTCCCCAGGCTCACACCCCTGACTGAAGTATAAACACAGAATTATACTGTCTTGCTCTTGTAGCCCACAGTCCAGTGTGGTTCAACAGCAGCCCTGGGAACTACAAGTTGTGGACTAGAAACTGCAGCATGTTGGGAGAACTTCCTGGTTCCTGCCAGGATGTTCCCTCTGTCCCCCACAGCCTGGGGTCTCAGCACTGACTGAGCTGGGAGCATGTAACAGGCATGAATCTATGAAATTGATGCTTCCCCGATGCAGAGCCTAAGTGAACTATTAGAACAGTTGGGAACTTCTGGATATGTATCCTCTTTAGACCTCACAAGAGAATACTGGCAAATAACTTTGAGCCAGAATAGTGGTAGAAGAAAGCCTTTTCCATGTCCTTTGGCATGCAGTAGGGGATCTGCAGAGGTCTGTTTTGGGACTGGCTCTGTTCAATACCTTCATCAATGACTTAGGCCTGGTCTACACTAGGAGTTTATGTCGAATTTAGCAGTGTTAATTCGACTTAACCGTGCACCCGTCCACACCAGGAAGCTAATTAGTTCGACCTAGAGGGCTCTTTAGTTCGAATTCTGTACTCCTCCCCGATGAGGGGAGTAGCGCTAAAGTCGACATGGCTATGTCGAATTAGGCTGTGTGTGGACGGAAAACGACCTTAGTAGCTCCGGGAGCTATCCCACAGTGCACCACTCTGTTGATGCTCTGGACAGCAGTCCGAGCTTGGATGTTCTGACCAGCCACACAGGAAAAGCCCCGGGAAAATTTGAATTCCTTTTCCTGTCTGGCCAGTTTGAATCTCATTTCCTGTTTGGACATCGTGGCGAGCTCAGCAGCACTGGCAATGATGCAGAGCTCTCCAGCAGAGGAGTCCATGCAATCTCAGAATAGAAAGAGGGCCCCAGCATGGACTGACCGGGAAGTCTTGGATCTGATCGCTGTGTGGGGCGATGAGTCTGTGCTTTCAGAGCTGCGCTCCAAAAAATGGAATGCAAAGGTCTCCAAAGCCATGAGAGACAGAGGATACAGCCGGGATACAACGCAGTGCCGTGTGAAAATCAAAGACCTGAGACAAGGCTACCAAAAAATCAAAGCGGCAAACGGATGCTCCGGAGCCCAGTCCCAAACATGCCGCTTCTATGAGGCACTGCATGCCAGTCTCGGTGGGTCTGCCACAACCGCCCCACCAGTGACCGTGGACTCCGACAATGGTATAGTGTCGACGCCCAGTTCCTCGGCGATGTTCACGGACGGGGAAGATGAGGAAGGAGATGAGGAGGAGGAGGCAGTCGACAGCGCTTACAACGCTGGTTTCCCCAACAGCCAGGATCTCTTCATCACCCTCACGGAGATCCCCTACCAACCCTCCCCAGCAGTTACCCCGGACCCTGAATCAGGGGAAGGATCAGTCGGTAAGTGCTTTAAACATGTAAACTTTTATTATTAATGTAACAGGAATCTGAACTATGTGAAAAGGAGGTCTATATATATGGGGATAGAACAGAAATCCTCCTGGGAGATCTCCACGAAGCTCTCCTGGAGGTAATCGAAAAGCCTCCGCATGAGGTTCCTGGGGAGAGCTGCCTTATTGGGTGCTCCGTGGTAGCACACTTTTCCACGCCAGGCTTTCATGAGGTATTCTGGGAGCATTGCCTCCACGAGCATGGCAGCATAGGCCCCTGGTTTGTGCTGGCTTTCACGCAGCATGCGCTCTCTATCTCCTTCAGTGACCCTCCTCAGGGTGATCTCGCTCAGCGACTCCTGCACCTAATTAGGGGATTAGTGTAATGTTAGGCCTGGTCCAAAGTATTTTTAAAAAATCTCCAGACAGACCATAGCAGGGACTCAGCATGCTGCTGCGTGACAAGTGTAACGGAAAGCCAAAGAATCAAATGGACGCTCATGGAGGGAGGGAGGGGGGACTAAGGACGCAAGCTATCCCACAGTTCCTGCAGTCTCCGAAAAGCATTTGCATTCTTGGCTGAGCTCCCAATACCTGTAGGGTCAAACACATTGTCCGCGGTGGTTCAGGGCATAGCTCATCAATGTACCCCCACCACCAGAAGGAAAAGGGAAAAAAAATCGTCTCTTGACTCTTTTAAATGTCACCCTATGTCTACTGAATGCTGCTGATAGACGCGATGCTGCGGCACTGTACTGTAGCATCCTCGCCCCCCCTCCTTGGTGGCTGATGGTACAATATGGCTGATATCTGTCGACATCATCAGCCTTGTGGCAGATGGTGTAGTGCAATACGACTGCTATCCGTCCTCATCATCAGCCTGTGAGTTCTTCTGACTGGCCTCCCGGTCATTCCCAGTAGACGGTACAGAACGGCTGGTAACCGTCTTCATCATAGCAACAGGGGGCTGAGCTCCATCAGCCCCCACCCTTCATGTGTAAAGAAAAGATTCTGTACTGCCTGGACTATCATAGCAGCAGGATGCTGGTCTCCTCTCCCCCACACTGCTTAATGTCCTGTCTGGACTATCATAGCAGCTGGAGGCTGCCTTCCCCTCATTTCATTTCACTAACAAGTCACTGTTTCTTATTCCTGCATTCTTTATTACTTCAGCACACAAATGGGGGGACACTGCAACGGTAGCCCAGGAAGGCTGGGGGAGGAGGGAAGCAACAGGTGGGGTTATTGCAGGAGCACCCCCTGTGAATGGCATGCAGCTCATCATTCCTGCATGATCTGACACAGAGCGGCTGTGCTCTCTGGTTCTCTGATACACTGGATCTCTAGTACACTTGCCCCATATTCTAGGTAGAACTGATTCTATTTTTAGATACCATAAGGGAGGGATTGACTCAGGGAGACATTCCCAGTTTTGTCTTTTGCGCCCCCGGCTGATCTTGGCCAGGGGCACCTATGACAGCAGCAGAAGGTATAGTGCAATAGGACTGGTAACCGTCATCTCATTGCCAATTTACAATGGCATGGTAGATGGTACAGAATGGCTGCTAACCATCTCTGCTGTCATGCAAAAGCAAATGAATGCTGCTGTGTAGCGCTGCTGAATCGCCTCTGTCCGCGGCATCTAGTACACATACGGTGACAGTGACAAAAGGCAAAACAGGCTCCATGGTTGCCACACTATGGTGTCTGCCAGGGCAATCCAGGGAAAAAGGGCACGAAATGATTGTCTGCCGTTGCTTTCCTGGAGGAAGGAATGACTGACGACATTTACCCAGAACCACCCGCGACAATGATTTTTGCCCCATCAGGCACTGGGATCTCAACCCTGAATTCCAAGGGTCAGGGGAGACTGCGAGGGGGTGGAACAGGGGCAGAGTTTATGCTTTCTGGATGCCTGCAGCAGGAGTGCTCATGAGATAGGTGCTGTGCATGGTCTTGTTCACAGAGACAGACTAGACTGTGTTCTTTGTTCGCAAAAATGTATCTTTGCAAGGAATTCACTCCCTTTTTCCCCATCACACAGCTTCAACTGTCTCCAGACATGCCCCAGCATCCCCCTCAAAGAGGCTGGCGCAGATTAGGCGGTGAAAGAAAAAGACACGGTACGAGATGTTCGCTGAACTTATGGGCTGCTCCCGAGCCGAGGCGGCCCAGCAGAGCCAGTGGAGGGAGACCCTCTCTCAGTAGCAGCGCTCACACAGCGAACGGGAGGAGAGGTGGCGTGAGGAAGACAAGCAGGCGACTCAAACGCTGCTTGGACTAATGAGGGAGCAAACGGACACGCTCCGGCGCCTTGTGGATGTTCTGCAGGACCGCAGGCAGGAGGACAGAGTCCCCCTGCAGTGTATCTGCAACCACCCTCCCCCGCCACAAAGTCCCATACCCCCCTCACCCAAAATAACAAGAAGGAGGGGCGCCAGGGGCCGTGAAAACTGTCATAGCACCCCAGCAGAGTGCTCAATTACCCAAAAGCTCTCGTTCCCTAAATTTTGAGAAGTCCTTCCCTTCCTGACTCACCCAAGCCTCAATCCCAGTTTCATCCCCTAACTGTCTAGTTGATTATTAAAAATACTTTGCTGTTAATTACTTTCCGTCATGTTTTTGTACAGAAGACTGTGTTTGAAGGGAGGGGTGGGGAAGGGGGTTGGTAATTGTATAGGACAGTCACCTTTACCAGGGTACAGACACAGAGGCAGGATCAGCAGCAGGTCACACACACAGTGCAGTCAGTAGGCTGGTCGGTATGGGAGGTGGTTTGCAGGTTCTGTGTGGGTGGGGGGTACGTGACTTTGTAGCGGGGGAGGACGGTTACAGATCTTATGCAGCGGTCCTTGTCCTGGACCACAGAGCCATGCAGCACGGGAATCTGTATTCGTCCTCCTCCACAAGAAGGTCATATAGCCCCCACACACAGAGTCCCAAAAAGGAGGGATGGCAGGCTCCGTTGAAACAACCAGTCCGGCACTGCGGACCGCTCTAGGAACAGGAGCCTGTCATTCCTCGAGTTTAGAGGCGGTCTTTACATCACTGCACACCCTACCCAGCACAGTCTGCGTCCCAGTTTCAACCCTTTAATGCAAAGTCATTAATAAAGAAACCTTTGTTAAGTAACAATGGAACATGTATTTTATTTTTACACGTGTGTTGGAAGAGGGGAAACGGGGTGAACGGGGTATGTAATTGCAGAGGGTAGTCAACAGCAACTGGGCAAAGAAACAGGGGCAGGTTCAGCTTCTCTGTAAAGAAACTGAACAGTCACAGGTCACGCTGCTCGCTGAGGAACCTAGCTTTCAAAGCCTCCCGGATGCACAGCGCTTCCGGCTGGGCTCTTCTAATCGCACGGCTGTCTGGCTGAGCGTAATCAGCAGCCAGGTGATTTGCCTCAACCTCTCATCCCGCCATAAAGGTCTCCCCCTTGCTCTCACAGAGATTGTGGAGCACACAGCAAGCTGCAATAACAATGGGGATATTGGTTTCGCTGAGATCCGAGCGAGTCAGTAAGCTTCGCCATCTCCCCTTGAGACGTCCGAAAGCACACTCCACCACCATTCTGCACTTGCTCAGCCGGTAGTTGAAGAGTTCCTTGTCACTGTCCAAGGCGCCTGTATAGGGCTTCATGAGCCAGGGCATTAGCGGGTAGGCTGGGTCCCCGAGGATCACTATAGGCATCTGCACATCCCCAACAGTTATTTTGTAGTCCGGGAAGAAACTACCTTCCTGCAGGCGTCTAAACAGATCAGAGTTCCTGAAAACACGCGCGTCATGAACCTTGCCCGGCCACCCGACGTTGATGTTGGTAAAACGTCCCCTATGGTCCACCAGTGCTTGCAGCACCATTGAAAAGTAGCCCTTTCTGTTAATATACTGGCTGGCCTGGTGGGCTGGTCCCAGGATAGGGATGTGAGTTCCATCTATAGCCCCCCCTGCAGTTTGGGAATCCCATCGCGGCGAAGCCATCTATGATGACCTGGACGTTTCCCAGGGTCACTACCTTTGAGAGCAGTAGCTCAACGATTGCGTGGGCTACTTGCATCACAGCAACCCCCACGGTAGATTTGCCCACGCCAAAGTGGTTCGCTACTGACCGGTAGCTGTCTGGTGTTGCAAGTTTCCAGAGGGCTATGGCCACTCGCTTCTTCACAGTCAGGGCTGCTCGCATCCGGGTGTCCTGGCGCTTCAGGGCAGGGGACAGCAAGTCACACAGTTCAAGGAAAGTGCCCTTACGCATCCTGAAGTTTCGCAGCCACTGTGATTCATCCCAGACCTGCAGCACTATGCGGTCCCACCAGTCCATGCTTGTTTCCCAGGTCCAGAATCGTCGTTCCACAGCATGAACATGACCCATTGCCACCATGATCTCCACGGCGCGGGATCCCATGCTTTCTGAGAGGTCTGTGCCACTCTGAGACTTCATGTCCTCACTGTGCTGCCGGAGCCTCCTCGCCCGATTTCTCAGCAGCTGACTGTGGAAGAGGTGTACGATAAGGTGCAAGGAGTTGACAACAGCCATAAGTGCAGCGATGATCGCAGCGGGCTCCATGCTCACAGTGCTGTGGCGTCCGCGCTGTCACTGACCAGAAAAGTGCGCGAACAGATTTCCCGCCAGCGCTTTCAGGGAGGGAGGGCAGGAGTGACGGTTGAATGATGATAGTTACTCAAGACCACCCTCGACACATTTTTTCCCCCAGCAGGCATTGGGGGCTCGCCCCAGTATTCCAATGGATAGCTGCCCACAGTGCACCGCTTCCAACGTTGACGCTTGCCCCGTTAGTGTGGACTCACAAAGTCGAATTAGTGTCCTTAGTGTGGATACACAAATTCGACTTTGTAAGGTCCATTCCACAAATTCGACTTAAATTGAATCGAACTACTCTTGTAGTGTAGACATACCGTTAGATATTGGCACAGAAAGTACGCTTGTTAAGTTTGCAGACAATACCAAACTGGGAGGGATTGCAACTGCTTTGGAGGATAGGATCATAATTCAAAGTGATCTGGAATAACTGGAGAAATGGTCTGTGGTAAACAGGATGAAGTTTAACAAAGACAAATGCAAAGTGCTCCACTTATATGCCTTTTCTCTTTGGTTGCTGTCTGGTTCCAACACCTGGCCCAGCTGTGGGACTCCTGCTGCTTAGCCTGGAGTAACTCAGGTAAGGGTTTGGAATGCAGGGGGTGAGGAGGCCCAAGCCCACTTTTAAATGAGATGGCATTAAGGACCTCAGGAGAGGGGGGACAGGGTGTGAGAGAGTAGGGACTCAGCGAACGGCAGATGGGGCATCCACTTGGGAGGGGTGGAGGAGAGGTGGGAATCAGAAAAACTCCTTGACACTTGTGGGAGAGTATGAGAGGTGGAGGAGGGGAGAGAGAGACTCAGCTAGTGGTAGGCTGTGGAGGCCTCTCACAGGTAAGGGAGGATTCAGCAAGAAGTAGCAGTGGCCTCGGTGGATGGGTGTAGAAAGGACAGGAAGAGGTGAAGCACAGGTGGGGACACAGGGTTAGAAGCAGGAGGTGGCATCGGGGCAGAGCACAGGAGGGTCCACCGTGGCCAATGCACTCAGGCTGTCAAACGCCCAAGGAGAGCAGCTGTACACACAGTAGAGATTCAGCCTCTCCTGGCCTATTATACCCACGGACTTTGTAAGGTGGCCCTCTCAGGCCACTTTCTACCAGCTCCCTGAGAATGTCCCGCGGTCTCTGTGACGTTGCACTCTATATGCTTCATGAAAATATATTAATGAATATGAATATGACACAGCTGGAATATGCTTTATGCAAAAGGTCCCATGTAAGATATCATTGAAAAACTAATAATATAAAGTAGTTTTCCTGTTTGTGTGTATGTGTAACCCTTCTGCACATCTGAGTTGGCAGCAACAAGGGCTGGGTTCAGTATCCAGGGTTTCCGTTTCAATAACGCAATGCAAAACCAGCTCGATCCCCCACCCAGTGACCTGGGACAATTACATACCACGCCCCAGGTGCCTCTAGGAGGCAATACTTCCCCTCTCGCAAGCACGGAGTCTGAGTGTAGCAAAATCCTTTTAATAAAGGAGGGAAACAATGCGACATTATGTTGGGGAAACACCATAAACAAGATTCATAACACAAACCATGAGCAAATGACCCATCCCCAAGTAAGTCTGGCAGTGTCCTTTTCCCCTCAGGGTCTTAAGTCCAGCAATCCCCAAAACACCTAAAAGTCCAGCAACCCAAAGGTCTCTGTCCCTGGTCAGTGCAACCCCAGAGTTCAAAAGTTTATCTGCAGAGTTTTACTTCCCAGCCAGGGTGGAAATGTCGGGAGGAGGGATGTGACATTATTGATATAATCTAGGACTGTATAGAACATGGTTGCAACCAAGGTCCTGTAGTGGCACCAAATCTTATGCAAAGGGGGTCATATAAGGGGTTTAAGACCAGGTTATGGGTTGCTGGTTATGATTATGCTGTCTGTATGCATGTGTCATTTTGTAGTTGAAGTTATGATTATTGGCTCTATACTGTCTGTATTTCAAATTTGTGCTGTGCTTCTGGGAAACATCCCAGAGAAGTTGCTGTTAGCTCTGCCTAGCCTGCTTGATGGCCCATTAAGGACCATCAGCTACACAACTGACCCATTGAGAGAAGGCAGATACGCCTTGTAACTCAGGAAAGTATGCAGGGACTTGACCATGTGACTCCAAACTCCATTTTGCTGTAATTTTTCACAGTAAGAACAAAGAGGTGTTCTTACACCTGGAAAAAGCCTATAAAAGGCTGATGCCTCATCTCCATCTGGTCTTGCTTCTTACCTCTGGAGGGACTTTGCTACAAACTGAAGCTCTGAACAAAGGAGTAATGACCCATCCCAGCAGGGGATGTACTCCAGAGACTTGATTTGAACCTGCAGTTTACTCCATCACTGCTACAAGTCTGAACTAAGAATTTTGCCATTACTGTATGTAATTGATTCCATTTAACCAATTCTAGCTCTCATCTCTATCTTTTTCCTTTTATGAATAAACTTTTAGATTCTAAAGAATTGGCAACAGCGTGATTTGTGGGTAAGATCTAATTTGTATATTGACCTGGGTCTGGGGCTTGATTCTTTGGGATCGAGAGAACCTTTTTCTTTTATTGGGGTGTTGGTTTTCATAACCATTCATCCCCAGGATGAGTGGCACTGGTGGTGATTCTGGGAGACTGGAGTGTCTAAGGAAATTGCTTGTGTGACTTGTGGTTGGCCAGTGGGGTAAAACCAAAGTCCTCTCTGTCTGTCTGGTTTGGTTTGCCTTAGAGGTGGAAAAACCCCAGCCTTGGGCTGTAACCGCCCTGTTTAAGCGATTTGTCCTGAATTGGCACTCTCAATTTGGTCCCGCCAAAATCGCATCATCACAGGGGCACAGGGATGTTAAGGAGCAGCTTACGTAGTCTGAGGCCGACCGCCCTACCTCTCCATGGGGTTCTGCTGCAGCCTTCACCGCGAGCCACTCCCCAGCTGCTCCACTCCATCAGCAGTCCTGTGAGCTGCTCCAGCCATCCCATGAACATGCTCCGTTCCACTCCACAGCCCACAAACTGCTCTGCTCTGCCACCAATATATCTTTACCCTCCCCTCCACCCCAAGCATTCAGCAATGTCAGCTCTTTAGTGACTTCAGCTTGTAGCCAGGGAACCTCAATGCTGGTGCACCATTGACCCAAAATGAATTCAGCTCAGCAGCCTGTAACTAGACTCCTAGTAGAATCAAAATTAGCTCTCATATACTACAGTGGGGAGAGGAGGAAGAACTGCAATTGGTGTTTCAGGCCCTCAAAAGGGACCCATACCATCAAGTACACATACCTGTCTGCAGCCTCCCTCAATTCACTGGGTTTTGGAACCCATGTCCCTTGTCTATCGAGTGCTATTTAGTTGATGGTGAGTCCCTCTGTCATAAAACAGTTCCATTACCCTGATTTTGTGAATCAAGGACAACACTTTATTCTTCCTGCCCCAATAACTGAGAAATTGGGGACCCCACAGCAGCCAGAGTGACCATTTGGGCAGCTGTGGGCCCATGCTAGGCGGGGCAGGTGTGCCTATGCAAACAAGATCAGCCCCTGAAGTTCTTTTCCACAACTCACCACAATTCACCACCAGATGTCAGGGTAGAGCTCATCCTGACTCTGCTTACACATGTATCATTCTTATATTTAAATTTAGGAATATGAAATATAAATCTGAGGTGCTATTGTAATTATGCTAAGTAAGGGCCCTTAATGATTATTTAGGAACTTGATGGCTCCTGTGTACCTGAACCACTGGCTGCAAATGGTTTTGCTTACCTGCAAGGTTACAGTGTCTAGCTCAATAGACAGGGTTCTGGGGGACAAGGCTGGCAGGGATAATGGGCTCAGTGGTAATTTCAGCACATCAGGTGACAGTCCCACGGGGGTCTCTGTGACTGAACCTATCACAGCCTCCATCTGGGGTAAGGCAGCGTGAAGGATGTCTAATCATCTCCAAGTGACCTTCTGGTGGCTGCATGTAACAAGATATTTCTCCTTTCTCTCTGGGCCATGTGAAAAGATGGCTGATGTAGTATGGTGGGTCCAGCGCTTTTCTTGGTGGGGGGGCTAAGATGCCACCCTTTGCCACTGCTCTTGGGGCACCAAGGGCCCCACTAGTGGCCCAGGAAGGTGGTAAAGGAGGGAAATGGCAGGGGTTTGGGTTTGCTCCTTACTCTGAGTCTCATCCCCTCTCAACTCCTGCGGGTTCTTACCCTCTTCGGTAGGATACCTTCAGTCCTTAAATGCTGGGGGAGGGAGTCTCCCTCCCCTGCTGGGGCAAGGTCTCCCTTACTCCAGTTTTCTGATCTTCCAAGTCTCACAGCACACCTCCAAGCTCCAGTCCTCTCTCTTTCCGCCTTCTCTCCTGACTGCCTGAAGCAGGGGGTTTTATTAGGTTACTAACAGGGCCTTAATTGACTACAGGTGCTCCAATTAACCTGTTTGAAGGCTCTCCCATGCTTTGGTCATCCAAACAGCAAATAAAGGGGAGCAATCAAGCCCAGCATACTCGGCTCTCCTCTCTGGCCTGGCATAAAATGAGCGGCTCCCCTGACTTTTTGCCTTTCTCATGCACTTCTCTTCAGACTTGATTTGTCTGCCCCATTATTCTCCTAATTTATTGGCTGAATGTTTGGCTTCTTTGAACTCAATTTGAAATGTAGCTACAAGTTCAGTGGTTCTGGGAAGTAATCCTGCTGCTTTGTTTAGGTCTGCGTCTTTGCACTGTAGCAGTTTTGAAAGAATCTTTGCAGAATCTTTCTTTGAAGCACAATGAGAAAAAGAAAACTAAAATTTTCCTTAATTTCTTTAATGCTAAAGTCTCCATAAGTTTCAATGGGATTTTTGCTCAGAGAAATATTTCTATGGGTGCCTCAGCTGTGTCTAAAAACTGAAATTAGAGTCTATGTATACACAGCTCACCTGACAGGAAAACCATGCCGAATGAGGAGTGGAACCTTTTTCTGTCGACTCTGGCACATTTTAGTGCTAAAACTTTGTCACTCGGTTTTGTTTTGTTTTGTTTTGTTTTTTACACCCCCATAGCGACAAATGTTTTAGCACTGAAAGTGGCAGAGTGGACATAGCCTGTAAGAAAGGAGTGATTCATATTGCTTGGTGATCACAGTGTAGTCAATTCCTTGACCCAGATTTCATTTCTTATAATGTTCAAAAGGGCAAATAAACAATGCCAGGTTTACTGCTCGAACTCCATACTAAAATAGTACAGGAAAAAGGTTTTATATGACACCAGTCTTTGAAAAGCCATCTCATGCAGTGATGTTAAATTCACCTTAGTGTGCTCCCCAGAGTTACACATTTCAGCTTTATTCATTCATATGAAGATTTTACAAGTTACACATCTCGTTAAAGGTCACTAAAATCCCACCCAGCAGTTTGTCTCACATTCATACTGGAAGTGAAGAACAATGGTGGGGAACTTCCCTGGCTTCTGCTGTACCCCAGGGGAAATGGCTACAGAAAGGGTTTGAGTCCCCACTCCCAGTCCCTTTACCCTTCCACTCTCCTGGGTGGCAGAGTCCTAAAGACAGGGCCTAGGATGTCTCCACTCCAAGCTACTGTATTGACACTGGACGCTTCCCTGACCCACTGATCACTACATTAAATTCTAACCAAATATAATTTAATTAACAACTATAAGAAAAAATAAGGAAAAAATGGGAAAGGATCGTGGAAACAAGAAACCTCACTGTGTGGGCACAGGGACATCACAAACACCTGTTTCTCGGATGTAAGGAAAGTTCACTGTCATATCCTCACATGTCCCAGGCCTCCTGCCCAGTCCGTGGCTGCACTGCAGTGATACCACAGGTCAGACACTTGCTCTGGCAGTGGCCACACGCCCTCAGGCTCTTGGTGGCAGGACCCTTCTGCCCAGCATCTGCCCTTTCATCAATTTCACATTCCACTGTCTCAGTACAGACTTCAAGGTCCTCTTGTCTGGTGACGTCCCCTAGCTACTCATTTTGTTCTACTGTTAATTGTGGCATGGCGGGCAACCGCTGCTCTGGCTCTGTCTCTGAAGCTTCCTGATGTAGCTTAGTCCTGACTCCCCATTGGCGCAGCTGGTCTGTTCTGGTTCTGGTCTGTTCCAGCTGCAGCTCCCCAGCTCTGCCTCATCACTACTGCTCTGACTCCAGCACAGCTCTGGCTCAGTGCTGCTCCACTGGTTCCAGCCCGGCTCTGCCTCCTGGGCTGTTTCTCTGGGCCTGTGTTCCTTGCTGCTGCTGTTCTGCCTCCAGCTCACATTGAGGTACTGCTCAGGTTTGCCAGAATTCCACTGCATTAATAATCCCAAATCACATAAAAACTAACCCAAAAGTAGCCCAATCAATTTTTCAAAGGAGTGAACTTGCACATCGCTGAGCTCAGCCAAACTAGGACAGAGCACCCTTGATTAACAAGGAGATAACCTTTCCCCTCTTGTCACACAGGTTTCAAAGCAGTGGCCTCCCAGCGATTAACTTCTGCAGGTGTATTTGCTCACTTTGTCACGAAGCTCTTTGGTTTTAACCCCATAAATGATAGGGTTGAGCATGGGAGGAACAAGAAGATAGAGGTTACTCAAGATGATGTGAATGTAGGGAGCAATGCCCTGACCGAAGCGGTGCGTCAGGTTGGAGAAGAGGCTGGGAGTATAATACATCAGCATCACACATACATGGGCTGTGCAAGTGTTGATGGCTTTTTGGTGGCCGTTCTTAGAGGAGATTCTGAGGATGGCCCTGAAGATTAGCCCGTAGGACAGGGCAATGAGCGTCAGGTCTGACCCGCTGATTAGAAACACTATCACCAAGCCATACGTCTTGTTGACTGTGATGTCCCCACACGACATCTTCGCTACAGCTATGTGCTCACAGAACGTGGTCGGGATAATGCGGTTGGCACAGAAAGGCAGCCTGCTCAGGAGCAGGGGCATGGGCAGAGAGAAGAGAACAGCTCTTAAAAAACCCACTAGCCCTAGCTTAGCTATTCGTCCATTGGTGAGGATGGTGGTGTATCTCAGAGGACTACATATGGCAACATAGCGATCAAAGGCCATTATTACAAGGATGGCTGACTGCATAATAGAATTCATGTGAAGAAAGAACATCTGGGTGAGGCAGCCACCCACAGTAATGTCTTTCAAATTGAACCAAAATATACACAGTGCCTTCGGCATGATGAAGTTATACGTGGAAATGTCTGTGAGCGCCAGCATGCAGAGCAGCAGGTACATTGGCTTGTGCAGTGTTGGCTCTTTGCCTACAATAAACAGAAGCATGAAATTTCCCAGCAGGCCGATAATGTAGGATATACAGAAAGGGATAGAAATCCATTCATGGGCAGATTCCAGGCCAGAGATGCCCATTAGGATGAAAGTTGAAGGATCAGAGGGGGTGAGGTTCATACCTGCAGTGAGTTGTTCGATGGGTCGAAAGGGCTCAGAAATACTCAAGGTGCCTGTGAAGGGAGAGGAGCATAGAGCGGTGGGTTACATGCTTTATAGGAAATAGAACACTAAATATTTTATAGTTATTACATATCTAGAAAGCCAATCAAGTTAGAGAATGGGCAGCATGATGGCAGATGAAAATTTATATCAATAACTGCAATGTGTGTTTCCATTGCAGGGAAAAACTTGAACTCCTCAAACACAGAACAATATTCTAATTAACTGTATGATCTTAGAACAGGGATCTCGGTGTCATGATTCACAGATCTATGAAGCCCTGTTCACAGTGCAAGCATGGCGGGAAACTGAGCAAAACTTTAGGTTCCAGGGGGAATGGGATGGGGAATCCTACAGGAAATACAATGCCATGAAAATAGTCAGTCAATGTTTCACCCTCCTCCGGACTCCTCTGTGTAGTAATGGGCACTCTTCTCCCACAAAATATTTCAGATCTAGATGGGTTCATCCAAGGGCAGTGAGAATGATCAATGATCTTGTGAAAATGTCATGCACAGAGTGACTGAAAAAAGTGGGATTGTTACCTTAGAAAGGAGATGAATAGCAAAGGACATGAGAAAATCTAGAATATACTGACTGGTAGAAAAGTAGTTCAGTCCATGAGGTAAGCAAGAAACAGGAAGGTTTGGACATTTACATGGAAAGTGAGCTTATCTACTCACAATAGTTACAGCTAAATAAATATTTTGAAAAATCCATATTTCCACCTATTTCAGGGCTCAAGTCAATCTCTCAGTGTTATTCATTAGGGTGACACCCTCATCACGGTCAAGTCACGCATCTATTGGTGGGTTTCTTACACCTTCTTCTACAGCACCTAGACAGGTCTGATACACGATGCATTTCCGGTGTTAGAAAGGAAGCACGTTTCTCCCATGGAAACAGACATCATCACACTGGGCTATGACTTTATGCTCAACAGAGTGGCCATGAAGGGCAAAAGTTTCTTAGTATTTAGGGCTACAGGCCAGCAGCTCTGTTACTTCCCTTGTTTCTTCTTGAGAGACACTTTCTTGCAGGCACCCAGCTTTGTCTGAGACATAAGTTAGAGATGTTACCTGACAAGTGTAAGCAGAGACGTGTGCCAGCAATTCAGTTGCTGACCCTGCTCATGTCTGAATATCAATGAAATTTGGATTGACATAAAAATAAAAATATTGATTTGACCCCATAAAATCTCCACACTGAAGAATGAATGTACAACTTTTGCCATTAATGACTAAAAGAGTTGGCTAAAAATGGTCCCAGAGCATCTTGGGTTTAAAGTTTGTTTCCCAGTGGGCCACAGTTTCAGGCTGCTAGCATTGGCTACTGCACGTGGCACCTGTATTTATCTAGGCCCTCACATGTCCCAGAGTTACGTGCTCTGCGCGGTGTGCATGGTTGTAACAAGAGAAGCTTACACTGGTGTCTTGGCATTTGCCAATCTTGTGTGAGATATCTGACAGGTAAGACAAGGGAGCAGGTGTGATGGGAGTCACCTCCCACCCTGCAGAAGAAGAGCTTTGGTGAAGCACTGGAATGGGTTCCCGAGGGAGGTGGTGGAATCACCATCCTTAAAGGTTTTTAATGCCCAGCTTGACAAAGCCCTGGCTGGGGTAGTTTAGTGGGTGTTGGTCCTGCTTTGAGCAGAGGGTTGGACTAGATGACCTCCTGGGGTCTCCTCTAGCCTTTATATTCCATAATTCTATGAATCTATGAATCACAATACATGCAACTCCACACACTCTCAACACTCAGCACTGCCTGCTTGACCAAATACATCCCATTCTCTGCCCCACATCCCTCACTGCTGGCCACTTGTTGATATAGGTTCCCCACCCCCACAACTTCCAGCCCTGCAACACAGTGATATCCCTTAGCCAAGACCAAAACCAGGTACCAGATCCCACAGCGACAGCTCACAGCAATATCTCCTCGGACTAGGTTAAACTCAATGCCTAGCTGCACCAGGGAAATGGGGTAGATCAACATGAACTGCCTTTCTGGGAGGTGAAAGGAAACCCCACAGCAGCTCAACCCATGCAGGGAAGGAGAGAGGGACAGACTCGGCAGGAGGGAGAGAGGACGTGGAGACTAAAAGGACCCAGCATGAGTAACCCTTCCTCAAAATAATACAAAGCTTTAATGTATTGCAGCCCCCTAGAGACCCAGACATCTGTTCCTGAGGCTGCTTTTCTGTTTTGGCAATTGTGCACAGTGTGACGAGGCTGTAGCGGGATTTCTCATGAGAGGAGGGATGGTATCAGAGACAATCTGCTACAATGCGGTCCACAATATGTTACCGTCTGAGACACCCTCCTGCCCTAGGAGGCCTCCTTACACTTCTTTGTTCTGTGCATTAGGCAGGATGTGCATTCTCTATATCGCCTCATTTCAGGACTCCAAGCCACTGTGATCTCGATAGCGTATTGTCTGCTGGCTGACCCCCTGCTCACACACACACACATTATGTGTTCCAGGAACTCCCCAGCTGATATTTCCATGATTGCCTCTAAGCCAGAGACATGCTTATATTATTACTGGATTTTTTACTTCTCATCCTCTGCTGAATTGGAGATGCTGGGGCACAGAAAGAGCAAACCCCTCTCTCCATACAAAAAAATGTTATCCTAATTGTTTTGAACCTCTAAGCCTGTGAGCTTGAAATTTCAGCAACTCTTCTCTTCTGTCCATTTTTTTTTCCAATTCAAATGAGCTCACCCATCCTTAGAGGCCATGGGACCACTCCAGTTGAAGTCACCGGAGGCTTAGGTTGGAGTAAATCAGGTCATTTAGTTCTGTCCCTAGGTGTTGATTTAGGGTGAACTCCTGGATGTATTGGGAGTTTTGCCATTAGGATCAGATTCACCCTTAGTGTTTAGCTTTCAGCTCCCAGCTTTAAAAATCATGGCTTCAGGTCCTCCTACTGAGAGTGCTGAGTCGGAAGGAAAGCCCCAGTTTATGTGGCATTTTGAGACTGTATATGAAAGATGGGGATTCCAAAACATATGGGCCCTGATTTTGCTCTCTGGAGTGGCCACGGAAGGCAGATTGTGAGGGCAGAATCTGACCACTGTGCAACCCATTCTTGTGGTGAACTCTCTGGTAACACAGATACCCACTGCAGAGGCTTTCGCTGCACTTCCTTACAGTGCAGTGAAGTTACTGAATTGGAAAACTTGAGTGAACCAGAGGGAAAACCACACAGACCCCAAAAGGAAGCTACTGAGTTAGACAGAAGGATGCGGTAAGAGACAAGGAAATGATTTGAAAAACAAATAACTATTTCCAAAACATTTGTGGTTCCCATTTTGCCAGGTAAATCCATTTGTGTTTTTAACTATACTAAGCAGTTCAAATCTATGTGCTGGTGAATTCTTGCCCAAACGGTTGACTTGAACCTTGGAACCCTTCCTGCACCTTTAACACTAATTTTAATACAGAAACAAGCAACTCACCTAAATCCTGCTCAGCAGAGAGAGAAAATCTCCTTACAGCGACAGGAAGGCAGAGCCCTGAGAATCAGCCTATGAATCTCAAATGTCTGAGACTCAGAACGTTAGACAACTACCTTTATGAGTCAGCTGCACAATCCCTTTGGACTCTCAGATTGGCCAGGACTCACTTACAACTCCCTTGGATCCAAGAGCAGCAAGAGGAAAGAGCAGAAAATAGACCCCGAAGAATTTCAGCTTGAGAGCCTCCCTGGGAGTGAAAAGATTTGCCAGTTCCCTGAGCTCAGATTCTCAGGAGAAACGTAAACTTGCAGACTGTTCAGCCTAACAACTGACGACTGTTTTCTTTTCTCTGTGCAATGTACTGTCATCTGTACTATGTGTGAGACTGCTGCCACAATATACAAGACCAAAAATAATTTTCAATTCATCGTAGCAGTGTATCACTGCATACCACCCAGGCAATTGTAATATCCATTCCTTTAGACTCTGAAATTCACTGCCACCCTGTGGAGGCCAAAAGATGTGATCCTGAATTGATGCAAGCCAAATGGTGTGTGTCATGGTTCACTCCCCATTCTGAACTCAGGGATACAGACCTGCATGAAAGACTCCGTATGCTTATATTCTACCAAATTAGGTTAAAACTTCCCCAAGGTACAATTCCTTTCCTTGTCCATGGACGGTATTGCTGCCACCACCAAGTGATTTACACAAAAATTCAGGAAAAGTGTCACTTGGAGTCCCTATTTGCCCAAAATATTCCCCCAAGCCCCTTCACCCCCTTTCCTGAGGAGGCTTGAGTACCAACCAGACCCTTTGTCTCTAGGACACTGAAAGTCAATCAGGTTCTTAAAGGGAGAACTTTACTTAAAGAAAAAGTACAAGAATCATATCTGCAAAATCAGGATAGAAGGTATCTTTACAGGGTAATAAAAAGATTTAAAACACAAAGGTTTCCCTGCTAGGCTCAGCTTCAAAGTTACCAAAAAAACAAACAAACAAAAAAACCCCACACCAAACAGGAATAAAACTCCCTCTTAACATAGGGAATATTCACAAGCTAAAACAAAAGATAATCTAATGTATTTCCTTGCCCTTACTACAATTTTTGTAAACCTAAATGGATCATTTCAGGTAAGTTTTCAGGAGATGTTTCACCTGCCTGGTCTCTTTCTCTGTCCAGAGAGGGACCAAACAAAACTTCCCCCTATCACAGATTTGAAAGTGTCTTCTTTCCTTTTGGTCCTTTTGGTCAGGTGCCAACCAGATTATTTGAGTTTCATAACCCCTTACAGGTAAATTTTTTTAGAACAGCTTCCCAGGTGGGATTCTATGTTACCCTTATCTCTATGTTTATGATAGCACGGAAAAGGCTTTCTTCTCCTAGGATTATGGCATCAAAGTTACTTGCCATGATCCCTTTGTGAGGTCAAAAATGGATATATATCTGGCAGCTCCCAACTGTTCTAATGGCTCATCTTCTCTCTGCATCATATAAGCATAAAATTTCATTAGTGTGTTGATCTTTCAGAAACCCATGCAGAAAAGGGTTGTGCTAACCTGTGTCAGAACTGGAACCATGGGATGTCTCCACTCACTGTGTGATTCCTTCACCAGTCCCAGAGCCAAATGTCCTGGAGTTCCTCTCAAATTTTGTCCCACATTATAAGAAAGCACAGCATCGGGATTTCACCAATCTGTTGCCCTAGAGCCATTTCACTACATTAGGTAGCTGTGCCCTGCTGGGTGAGAACATGGTGGAAAAGGAGTCAAACAACTGCTACATCTGGATCTTTTGTTTGGGATGCAGACCCTCCCCCATGCTTGTGTCACAAGTGTCTGGAGCCTTAATATGGGTTCCGAAGAGTATGAGTGTGACACATTTTCATCTCAGGATGCAATCTGGGAGCCGAGGAACTGCTGCTGCACCCCTCTAACCACCCAACTAGGTTGGCCATTTTTCGCACTGCTTTGCTGGTGATTCATCCTCTCCCAACCCGATTATCACCCAAGGTGACAGCAGATGGTGCCACACACCCAACTGAGCTATCTGAAGGCTTACCTAAGCCATCCAAATACAAAAAACAGACACCATCCAATTTGCCAGCTCCCCAGGCTCACACCCCTGACTGAAGTATAAACGCAGAATTATACTGTCTTGCTCTTGTAGCCCACAGTCCAGTGTGGTTCAACAGCTGCCCTGGGAACTACAAGCTGTGGACTAGAAACTGCAGCATGTTGGGAGAACTTCCTGGTTCCAGCCAGGATGTTCCCTCTGTCCCCCACAGCCTGGGGTCTCAGCACTGACTGGGCTGGGAGCATGGAGCAGGCAGACAGAGAGGAGGCTGCTGGACTGTGATCCTGTTCTATGTTCTTTACAGAATAAGGTGAACACACCCTGACACAATGCAGAGCACACAAAGAAGCCTCAGGCCCAATTCCCTAAAGTTGTGTAAAAAGTCACAAGCAGGCTTCCCCTATCTCATACAACCTCACACTGGGCCAGTGAAGGGGTGTGTGTGGGGGGGTTCTACACACTGCACAGGGATCTGTACAATGTAAACTCATTAATAGAGTTGTGTTCCGGAGAGAAACTAATGTGACATCCGAAGTGCAGGAACTGTCCGTCTCAGGCTCATGTGGCCGTGTATGTAATATACACATAACTCCCCAATTCCCCACAGGGTTTCCTGATCTCCCCAGAGAATCTGCAGCTGTGAATGTTCCTCTTCCTCTCATTAGTTTCCACCTTCGTAAGTCTCTATATCAGACATTTGCCTGAGATATTCACTTTAGTTAACTATTGAATAGGGATTGTAAAAGAGATTTATATTCTATCCCCCAAGATGGACTTGGTCGCTCCCAGGGCTGTGAACATTATTTTCAGCATTTCACCTCTAAGGCATTGGTTTAAATTGGGCTAAGCTAGAATGTAACTGCTTAATACGCAACTTACCCCCCTGCAGAAAGCACTTCCCACTTTACAAACGTTCACTCAATAACCCTGCCCTAGTGGATCAGATCTGACTTCGTCTAGCCCAGTAACCTATCGCTGACAGTGAACAGCCCCAGGTGCTTCCGAGGGATCAGATGCTGTCTCAGAGCTCTGTGGGCTCTGCTGCCCCTCTGTAGGGCTTGGGTGCCACTCGCAGTAGCTTGTGGGTATCTTCATTATGCAAACTTCCCCTGCTTTCCTTCTTTAACAATGGAATAGCTCACAAGGTCACACTTCCAATGATCTTCACCGGGCTGCCGGGGTAACACCCCGATAAGATGCACAGGGGCACAGCAATTATCTCACGCTGCCCGAAAATAACTAAAGGCCAAATGTGGAAATGATAGAACTTTGAGTATCCACTTCCTGTCTCAGGTGGATGCCGTGCTGGGTGACTGTACCGGACAGGGGATTCTGAGGCAGTGTTATTTATAACTCTCTTACGCTTCTCCTTGTCCTACACCTCAGTATCGCTCTTTGCTGGAGCCTAGGCCACAGCTTTGTCTTTTCTGGACTTTTCAGAAACAGAAAGCGTTTCACAGAGTGAAACCTTGGAGCTATTGTCTGTAAAACCGCAACGAAGAGATGTTAACAGTTCCCAGTCTGTTTCAAGGAAAGGATACCATACACCTCTTAATGGAGATTCTCTATATCCTAATAAGAAGGAGAGGACGGAAGATGAAAAAATATAGGTAGGATCTGATGGGAAACAGTCAAATGAAAATCACACCACATAATGGCATATATATTGTTGGCATTATATTTATATATATGTATATACAACCCACACACACACACACACACATTGTTAAGATATAGATATTTAGGCCTGTTTGCAAAATTTAGGTGTATTCGTATCACTTAGCTAGTTATAGAGGTATAAAAGAAAGAATCAAAATCATTGTCTGCCCCTGTAAGGGCCTGTTTTCACTATGACAGTCTGAGGCCTGGTTCTTAGGCTAAGGCCTTTGGCTAAGCAGCAGGGAAAGCCATAAGCTGGGAAGCGAATGGTCACAATCTGGGGCTGTTAGAAAGGTGATTTGATTTTGTCTAGTGCTAGTTTGTTAATCTGAATGTCGTGTGTTACTAGGTCAAACAACTTGCAATGGTTCAAGTCTGTTCCATCTCCCCAGTTCCCTTTATCACCCAAACTTCTTATTGCCCAAAAAAGCCATGAACTATAGTCCTACCCTTTTATTCTGTATTGACTAAGTCCCTTTTTCCATTTTTATGCCCAGGAGTGATGTCAAACTAACAGGGACTTCATACCCAAATCATCCCTTTTCGAATACTGACAGAACATGAGCGCTTCATCAGTCTTCTGGGATAGCCCTGGTGTTCTAATATTTATTAAAATTAACATTAGCGGGGCAGATATCTCCTTGGACAGCTCTTTTAGGACTCTCTGGGTGCGAAATTTCTGGGGCTGCTGATTTAAAAATATTGATCCCTAGTAGGTGCTGTTTTCCATCCTCCATAGCTACCAGTGGGCTGCAAAGAAATTCATGTTCATGAGTACAGCATCCTGCTTCTTTCAAATACAGCACAGACAGGTTTGTAAAACATTTTTGCCCTTCTGCGTTATTATTAACAGTGTGACTATCTGCATCTAGTACAGGCCTGTACTGCTATTAGGATTTCCTTTGTTTCTAATGTACTTGCAAATCTTCCTCTTTTTTTCCTTGGCCCTGCCAGCCATGGGTTAGTTTCTGGTATCTTTTGCTTCCTAACCCATCTTCTACAGTTCAAAACTTCTAATTTGTATCAATTGCTATCCACTTCCCCTGCTTTACAGGCACTGATGGATGATCTCCTGTCAATGGACGAGGGACAGACATCCATGCTCAGCCTCCTGGATCTCTTGGCATTATTTGACGCTGTTGGCAATGAAATACTGCTGTCTCATCTAAGAGGTGGCAGGAGTCCAGCAGGATGCACTAAAATGGTCTGAATCCTTCTTGGAGGGACACACCCAATTAGCAGCGATGGGAAACTGCACCTCCAGCACTAGACCCATACCTGGTGGAGTCCCACAAGGATCAGTTCTCTCTCTGGGGCTTTTCAACATCTCCATTCAGCCACTACGGGAATTGGTCACACAACATGAACTCAAACGCTAGCAATATGCAGGTGACATCGAGCTACTTCCTCTCCTTCCCATACGACCACATCACTATCTCCAAGTTGGCCCAGTTCTTGGATGGAACAGCTGGCTGAAGCTGAACCCAAGCAAGACAGAAGTGATGCTGGTGAGCAGAGTAAAGCATTTTGAATAGTTAGCAGCCACGGTGCAGCGTCCTTTGACTGAAGGTTTATACCCACAATAGTGCAATTCAGTCCGTAATCTAGAGGGTTCTGGAATGCCTTGCTGATGCTGAGCTCTCTCATAGCAGCGTCTGTGTGTAGTGCTTTTTACTATATTAGGTTGATTAGGAGACTCTATCCCATAATGGTGAACGATGGCCTGGCCTCAGTTATATAGACCTTAGTTACTCCTGTCTGTACTGCTGGGCATGACGCCTTCACGTCTTTCGAAACTCCAACTAGTACTGAAGTCTGCAGAGAGTCTCCTCAGCAACACAGGCTACTGAGAGTGCACCCGACCTGTCCTCCACACTCGTAACGAGGAGAAGGTTATGGAGTAACATGATTGCTTCTTTCAACATTCACAACAGGGAATAGAAACTTGATAATAGGGGGCTCTTAAAGCTATGAGGCAAAGGTCGAACAAGAATCAGTGGCTGGACATTGAAGATAAACAAATTGAGACTAGAGATGAAATGGAATTTTTTAGCACTGAAGGTAATTGACCATTGGAACAATTTAGCAAGTATCGCGGTGTGTCTCCATCACTGGCCATGTTTCAGTCGACATGAGATGTTTTTCTCAACGATCTGCACTAGTTCAAACAGGAATTAGTCCAGGGCAGTCCTATGGCCTGTGCAATGCAGGAGGTCAGAGCAGATGGTCACAATGGTCCCTCCTGGTATAATCTACAAATCTCTCTAGAGTCCCCTGAGAGGATAATATTTGTGTGGGCCTCAGTCTGGGTCCTCGTCACACACTGGGTGCCACATTTTGGGTCTGGGCAGGTTGAAAGGAACACAGGAAATTCAAAGCTCCATGATGCCTGCTACTCAATGGCACGGGTAGGAAATGAACCAAACCGTTGTGTGTCTGGTGCTTTGTATCGATAATTCCCGGTGCACTGAACTCCAGTATGTGACTGAAGAATGGGATGGGCGCCATCTCCTGCTCCGACCCAACCAGCCTGAGCTCTGAAGGCTTCCGTTACTGTTAACAACTGCAGGTTGGGCTCATTAGCTTCAGCTCTGCATGAGGGGACTGTTGGCCACTAACTAAAACTTGGTGAGGATTTTTGGTTGGCCTTTCCGAGTACCGAAAGGAAGGGGGAGAGTCAATGAGAATCCAGAACCCTAAGACTGACAGCCCCCATGGGCAATGGGGAGAGGCCAATGGTCCCAGTCAGCCTGATTGACTGGGCAGGCAGGCCAATGAGGGAGTCAGGAGGCTGGGGCTGCCTGGCCCAGAGCAGGGCTGAGTTAAGGAGAGCAGGGACCTATGTGGAGCTGGGAGCAGAACTGCACTGGCCTGAAGCAGAGGGGTCAGAGAAGCAGCCCAGGGAGCAGGTCAGTGCTGGGAGCAGAGCCACAGCAGCCCAGGGAGCTGGAGCTGGAACTGGGGTTAGTTGGAGCAATCTGGAGCCGGGTGCAGTGAGCAGCTGGGGACAGAGAGGTGAACCCTGGGCAGCAGGCCCGAGGCAGGGAGACGCCCCCAGGTCAAGAGGCCTTGCAGGCCAGGCTTGGAGAGGGATCCTAAACCTGATGGAGGTTGGGGGGAGGGCAACACTGGGAAGAAGGGCCCTGCCATGCAGAGCCGGAGCGCATGTGGCCACCACTAGAGCGAGTGTCCGACCTGCAGCATCCCTGCAGCCCAGCCTGGGCCGTGTGAGGGACGGACTGTGAACTGCCCTGACATTCCAGCCACGGCTGTTTGGGGTCCTTCACTGTCCCCGACAGCCCTGTTACCTCTGCCCTCTCCTCTGGTCTCCCCTCTGGCATCAGGGGTTGTCCTGGGAATTCATGAGAAGGAGGCTCAGTCTGCGCGCTCCAAAGGGCGGCGTTATTATAACTAAAGCAGAGTTACAAAAGCTAATGGAGAGCCCTGCGCTCCCAGCTGTGTGTCGGCTGCAGCCGCCACTCAATGGCCCGTTCTCGTTAGCCCCAATCTAGTTCCCCAAACACGTGTTCTGCTCTTAGAGGCCCTGGACACATTTCTAACAGCCAGGGCCGGGCTGGGCATTTCCGCTGTCTCACACCCACCCGGCAGCCTATGTAACCACCCGTTCTGAGCGCTGTTCCTCCCCCGTCTCCCCGCCTGCCCCCTCTCTGGTTTATTGCACACAGTAACTGTGTCTTATCTTAATTTGATTTCTAAGCTCCTTGGGGCAGAGGCTGTTTATCCTTCTGGATTTGCAAAGGGCCCAGCAGAAGGGGCCCTGAACTGGAGCGGAGCCTCTGGAGGCTTCCACAATTCAGATAATAAGAATAAATTATAAACACAAAAATCCAGCCAAATCAAGGCCTAGACCCCCCTTTGCCATTAGCTACAGATGATGGTCTAACCATGCTGGCCAGCTACAGAGTGTTAGTAAATTGAATACAGGTGGATGTGCTGCCCCTGTTCGGGTTGGACAGGAGAATTTGTTCAGTATCATTCCAATGCTTAAAAACCCAGGTGTGCCATGCCAGAGAAAGACCCCCGATTAGCCAGATAAGCAGGCAGAGTTCAGCTGTGGGAATCCAAGCGTCCTTCAGCCGGGTCAGTGCTGGAATGTCTGACTCAGCCTGGAACATTCGATTTCAATTCCACATGGGACACACGGGGAAGAAATGAACCGAGAGGGAGAGAACTAATCCAGTGCAAACACTAATCCAGTCTCTATCCTGCATATAGGGCCCCCTTGTTCCACAGCAGCTTTGGGGGGAGGGCAAGTCCTCTGTCCCCAGGACACGCCCCCAACTACCCTCTACCCACAGGAACATTCTGTCGGTGTTGCTTTTATTGTGCCTGTTCCCCCAAAGTGACCCCAGTGACTGTGATGTGTTGGCAGGTTTCTGAGTGGGAGCGGAAGTGGAGTTCCGGAGGTTACACCTCACAGGAGCAGGGAGCTCACAACCTCACCTAGTTCTGAAAACCTCAGATTCACCTTCAGAGGATGGTGAAGGCTTAGACAACCTCTACCAGACTTTCCTCTCCATCCCACCCAATGAACAGCCCCGGTACATTTCCCTGTTGGTGTGACAGAGAGACCGTGCTTATGGCAGGGACAGCAGGACTCCTGGGTTCTGTCTGTCATCCTGCCACTCAATCTCTGTGAGACCTTGGCCACCTCACCTCTCCCCGTGCCTCAGTTTACCTCTCTGTGTAATGGGGATATGTTCATAGTGACTTTCCTTTGCTAGATGTTTTGAACATCCTTCAATGAAAGATGCTGCCCAGTATGGTCATAGTTTCAGATGAGAATTACTGATCTCTGACCCCTTAGCAACAGCCCCGTGTGCCTGCAGAGACTGCTTGTGTCTCCCGTCAGTCGTCTATCTCCAGATGTGCCTGTCTAGAACGGTATCAGTCCTTTGGGAGATCTAGGCATTATCCCTAGTTTTCTTTCTAATCAACAAATGCAAAGAGCAGCCAATTCCTCTCTGCCTCAGTGGAGAGCCTAAGAGTTCTCATCTCCCTTTGGGAAGGTCCCTTAATTACTGTTTACTCCCAAAGCTGGATAAAGAGCACAGAAGCGCAGACATGGATAGAGAGACATTGTCTAGAGGGTCTCCGTTCTCCAGCCTGTTTATTTCCAGATTCTGTTTCTCCCCTAGAGGCTGAGCGAACCCCCCTGGGATTGCACAGAGCTATACTATAAACAGAGCAGACCACTGTATCAGCTCTCAGCGTGGGATGCTGCTGCAGATGCTGGGGTGAGAGAGAGAGAGTTGTGGGACACGGCTACCGGAGCGGGATTCCCAGAGAAGACACACCCGTCTCAGAATTCACAGGTACTCATCTCTTGGTCAGGAGCTCACTTGCTCAGCAAACCCGGTGTAACGTGGAAGTGTAACTTTGTCTGTACAAAGTGCAAGCTGAGCTCCATATTGGAAGAGAAGATTCAAGGTCTGGAGAAACAAATATCAACCCTGCGTTCCATAAAAGAAAATGAGGATTTCCTGGATAGATGTCAGGATCAGCTTCAGTGGGCACAATGTTCTGAAGATTCAGAGCAGGCTACGCAGCGGGGACAGAAGGCCAGTGAGGATAATTGGCGGCATGTGACTTCCAGAAGAGGAAAGAGTACCAGAAACATCCATGTACCAGTAACACAGATGCAGGTGAGTGTAGCAGGGTGGCCCCTGCTCCTGCCCTGAGGGGTTTAAAAGCAGCCTGGCAGGGCTTGAGAGCTGCTGCTCTAGGCTGGGCTGATTGGGGAAGTGGCTGCAGCTGAGGCCATGCCCCAAACTGAGCCACAGGCTTTATAAGAAGGCCAGGGAAGCCAGGAAACAGACAGTCTCTCTCTGCCTTCAGAGAGGGATGGGCCTGGCTGCTTAGCTTGAGGATAGGTACCTGAGTGAAGCAGGGCTGGGGAAGGCTGAGGAGCTGGGAAGCTCCAGCCTAGAGAGCCCCAGGCTGCGGCCTAGCCACTGGGGGTTGCAGGGGGCAACCCAGGGGTAGGCCAAGGCAGCAGGTCCAAACCCAACTTTGCCTGTGATGAGTAGGCTGATACTGCAGCCTGCCCCAGAGCGTGGGGCTAGACAATGACTGTCAGTAGCCAAATACTGAGGCAAGGTGGGGATAGAGGGTGAGGGTTCCCTAAGGAGGGGAGACCCAGAGAGAAAGGGGTTACTGCTAGGGGGCAGCACCCCATGTAAAAGGGCACCGGGTCCAGGGAGGGACACGGGGGCCTGAAGACAGGTGGATCACCAGCCTGCAGAGGGCGCTCCAGTGGTGGAACAGAGCTAATTCCCAGAGTCACCAGCAGGAGGCGCCACGGGGGTGAGTCCAACCTGTTTACAGTGAGCAACCGTTTTCATGTTCATGTTCTCTCTGCAGGTACTAGTGCAGAGGGTGGAGTGGATCATACATCTGAGGGAACAGAGCAGAAGGAGACTCCACTGATTGGAAGGCATGAGATGCACCGTCCTAGGGATGGGGGTTCCACGACCACCACACCCAAGAGGAGGAGGAGGAGGGTGGTGGTGGTCGAGGACTCTCTCCTCAGGGGGACTGAGTCATCTATCTGCCGCTCTGACCGGGAAAACCGAGAGGTGTGCTGCTTGCCAGGGGCTAGGATTCACGATGTGACGGAGAGACTGCCGAGACTCATCAAGCCCTCAGATCGCTACCCCTTCCTGCTTCTCACCAATGATACTGCCAAGAATGACCTTGAGCGTATCAGTGCAGACTACGTGGCTCTGGGAAGAAGGATAAAGGAGTTTGAGGCGCAAGTGGTGTTCTCGTCTATCCTCCCTGTGGCAGGAAAAGGCCAGGGTAGAGACCATCGAATCATGGAAAACAACGAATGGCTACGCAGATGGTGTCGGAGAGAAGGGTTTGGATTCTTTGACCATGGGATGGTCTTCCAAGAAGAAGGATTGCTAGGCAGAGACGGGCTCCACCTCACGAAGAGAGGGAAGAGCATCTTTGCAAACAGGCTGGCTAACCTAATGAGGAGGGCTTTAAAGTAGGTTCACCGAGGGAAGGAGACCAAAGCCCCGAGGTAAGTGGGGAAGTGGGATATCGGGAGAAAGCTCCAGCCCCATACTGGGACACCAGGATGCTCAGTGAGTTATCTTACATGCCTATACACAAATGCAAGAAGCCTGGGGAACGAGCAGGGAGAACTAGAAGTCCTGGCACAGTCAAGGAATTATGATGTAATTGGAATAACAGAGACTTGGTGGGATAACTCACATGATTGGAGTACTGTCATGGATGGATATAAACTGTTCAGGAAGGATAGGCAGGGCAGAAAAGGTGGGGGAGTTGCGTTGTATGTAAGAGAGCAGTATGACTGCTCAGAGCTCCAGTATGAAACTGCAGAAAAACCTGAGAGTCTCTGGATTAAATTTAGAAATATGAACAACAAGGGTGATGTCGTGGTGGGAGTCTGCTACAGACCACCAGACCAGGGGGATGCGGTGGACGAGGCTTTCTTCCAGCAACTAACAGAAGTTGCTAGATCACAGGCCCTGGTTGTCATGGGTGACTTTAATCACCCCGATATCTGCTGGGAGAGCAATACAGCGGTGCACAGGCAATCCAGGAAGTTTCTGGAAAGTGTAGGGGACAATTTCCTGGTGCAAGTGCTGGAGGAACCAACTAGGGGAAAAGCTCTTCTTGACCTGCTGCTCACAAACAGGGAAGAAATAGTAGAGGAAGCAATAGTGGATGGGAACCTAGGAGGCAGTGACCATGAGATGGTCGAGTTCAGGATCCTGACACAAGGAAAAAGGGAAAGCAGTAGAACAGAGACTCTGGACTTCAGAAAAGCAGACTTCGACTCCCTCAGGGAACTGATGGGGAAGGTCCTCTGGGAGAATAGCATGACGGGGAAAGGAGTCGAGGAAAGCTGGCTGTTTTTTAAAGAATCCTTATTGAGGTTGCAGGAACAAACCATCCCGATGTGCAGGAAGAAAAGTAAATATGGCAGGCGACCAGCTTGGCTTAACAGTGAAATCCTTGCTCGTCTTAAACACAAAAAAACAGCTTACAAGAAGTGGAAGATTGGACAAATAACCAGGGAGGAGTATAAAAGTATTGCTCCGGCATGCAGGAGTGAAATTAGGAAGGCCAAATCACACTTGGAGTTGCAGCTAGCCGGAGATGTTAAGAGTAACAAGAAGGGTTTCTTCAGGTATGTTAGCAACAAGAAGAAAGTCAAGGAAAGTGTGGGCCCCTTGCTGAATGAGGGAGGGAACCTAGTGACAGAGGATGTGGAGAAAGCTAGTGTACTCAATGCTTTTTTTGCCTCTGTCTTCACAGACAAGGTCAGCTCCCAGACAGCTGCACTCTGCAGCACGGTATGGGGAGGAGGTGACCAGCTCTCTGTGGAGAAAGAAGTAGTTCGGGACTATTTAGAAAAGCTGGATGAGCACAAGTCCATGGGGCCGGATGCACTGCATCCGAGGGTGCTAAAGGAGTTGGCCGATGAAATTGCAGAGCCATTGGCCATTATCTTTGAAAAATCATGGCGCTCGGGGGAGGTCCCGGATGACTGGAAAAAAGCTAATGTAGTGCCCATCTTTAAAAAAGGGAAGAAGGAAAATCCAGGGAACTACAGGCCAGTCAGTCTCACCTCAGTCCCTGGAAAAATCATGGAATAGGTCCTCAAGGAATCAATTCTGAACCACTTAAAGGAGGGGAAAGTGATCAGGAACAGTCAGCATGGATTCACCAAGGGCAAGTCATGCCTGACTAACCTAATTGCCTTCTATGATGAGATAACCGGCTCTGTGGATGAGGGGAAAGCAGTGGATGTGCTATTTCTGTACTTTAGCAAAGCTTTTGATACAGTCTCCCACAGTATTCTTGCCAGCAAGTTAAAGAAGTCTGGGCTGGATGAATGGACGGTAAGGTGGATAGAAAACTGGCTAGATGGTCGGGCTCAACAGGTAGTGAACAATGGTTCCATGTCTAGTTGGGAGCCGGTATCAAGTGGAGTGCCCCAAGGGTCGGTGCTGGGGCCGGTTTTGTTCAATATCTTCATTAACGATCTGGAGGATGGTGTGGACTGCACCCTTAGCAAGTTTGCAGATGACACTAAACTGGGAGGAGTGGTTGATACACTGGAGGGTAGGGATAGGATACAGAGGGACCTAGACAAATTAGAGGATTGGGCCAAAAGAAATATGATGAGGTTCAACAAGGACAAGTGCAGAGTCCTGCATTTAGGACGGAAGAATCCCATGCACTGCTATAGACTAGGGACCGAATGGCTGGGCAGCAGTTCTGCAGAAAGGGACCTAGGGGTTACGGTGGACGAAAAGCTAATGGCATTTTGGGTTGTATAAGTAGGGGCATTTCCAGCAGATCGAGGGATGTGATCATTCCCCTCTATTCAGCATTGGTGAGGCCTCATTTGGAGTACTGTGTCCAGTTTTGGGCCCCACACCACAAGAAGGATGTGGATAAATTGGAGAGAGTCCAGCGGAGGGCCACAAAAATGATTAGGGGGCTGGAGCACATGACTTATGAGGAGAGGCTGAGGGAACTGGGATTGTTTAGCCTACAGAAGAGAAGAATGAGGGGGGATTTGATAGCTGCTTTCAACTACCTGAAAGGGGGTTCCAAAGAGGATGGATTTAGACTGTTCTCAGTGGTAGAAGATGACAGAACAAGGAGTAATGGTCTCAAGTTGCAGAGGGGGAGGTTTAGGTTGGACATTAGGAAAAACTTTTTCACTAGTAGGGTGGTGAAGCACTGGAATGGGTTACCTAGGGAGGTAGTGGAATCTCCTTCCTTAGAGGTTTTTAAGGTCAGGCTTGACAAAGCCGTGGCTGGGATGATTTAGTTGGGTATGGTCCTGCTTTGAACAGGGGGTTGGACTAGATGACCTCCTGAGGTCCCTTCCAACCCTGAGATTCTATGATTCTATGATTGGACAGAGAATAGGTCTGTGGTCCTTTCCGGTCTGTGCAACCATTAAATGACCCAGGGCCCTAGCCACAGTGGATAAGTTTGCTCCAGTATCATGGGCCAAAACATCCCTCTTTGCTGTGCCTCCCTGGCTGATGGCCTCCAGCCCCAAGGTGGCTGCATTTCAGTGGCACAGTGGATCCTTCAGGATGAAAGGTGTCAGTAGATGTACAATACAAGGGAAAATTCTGAGGCCACGGCCTGTATATTGCTCTGGCCCCACTGAGGCAAAAATCCTTTGGGTAAAGACCTCAGGAGCCAGCTGTGTGTTAATGCACAGACGCTGTCACGTCCTCCTCTTGCATCTCAGGGCTCTGGCTGTTAACTGGTGAGGCTGTTACCTGACTTTTAATTTCTGGAACAGCTATAAGAATTTTTGAACATTGACAAGATATCTCCTCTCCTAGCTTCATTCGAGAATTCGGCTGAACTTTTATATCTTAAACTTTGAAAAAACAATTCATCTGGAAGCAGACACCCAGTGTGGGAAATTTGAGTCCAGACATTTAAAGACTGGCAAACTTTATAAGCAACTGAATATCAGGTCTCCTAATTGAAGGCGTCAGACAGACTTAATTGAATCTATTTCCCTATGTTAAGTTCTCCTCACACCTTCTATGGGCCATCTTAATTATCACTTCAAAAAGTTTTTTTTCCTCCTGCTGATGATAGCTCAGTGTAGGAATTATTGCTGCATGGAGCACCATAAACTATGGAATTGATATTAATAGGGTCAGTTATTCATAATTCATTTATCTGAGTAATGAAAATGTCATTTTTTCAGTGTGTGAAGAGCTACCAATTTGCTTCACCCATGAGAACAGCCTCCAGTAGTGCATGTAATGTCTCATATTAACATTGTCTCTCCACCAGGCATTTGTACTGCGACCATCACCCTAAACACATACAGAAAGTCATGTGAAAGTTCAGACCATGAAGGAGACACCGTTGTGCCTCAGCGCTGGACACCTCTGCTACTCCATGTCAGATTCCAACACAACTGACTTCACAAACCCCTCCACCTTCATCCTGCTGGGTATTCCTGGCCTGGAGGTGGCCCATGTCTGGATCTCCATCCCCTTCTGTGCCATGTACATCATAGCCATCCTGGGGAACTTCACCATCCTGTTCATCGTAAAGAGGGAGCGGAGCCTCCGTGCCCCCATGTATTATTTCCTCTGCATGCTGGCCATCACCGACCTGGTGCTGTCTACATCCATGGTGCCCAAAAGGCTGAGCATCTTCTGGTTCAATTCGAGGGAGATCAATTTCAGTGCATGCCTCACCCAGATGTACTTTATTCACTGCACTTCAGTGACAGAGTCTGGGATCTTCGTGGCCATGGCTTTGGATCGCTACGTGGCCATCTGTGATCCCCTGAGACATTCCACCATCCTGACAAACCCTGTGGTAGCCAAGATCGGCCTGGCAGTGGTGCTGCGTGGCAGCATGCTCATACTGCCCTTTCTCTTCCTGGCCAGGCGGTGGCCATATTGTAGAACCAACATCATCCCCCACTCGTACTGTGAGTACATGGCTGTGGTGAAGCTGGCCTGTGCTGACATCCGCATCAGTAGTTACTACAGCCTCTCTGTGACTTTCTTGGTGATTGCTCTGGATGTGTTTTTTATCACCGTGTCCTATATCCAGATCCTCAGGGCCATCTTCAGCCTCCCCACAAAGGATGCCCAGCTCAAGACTTTTGGGACCTGCGGCTCCCACCTCTTTGTCATTTTAGCCTCTTACATCCCAGTTCTCTCCTCTGCCCTCATGCACCGGTTTGGCCAGAACGTGGCCGTACAGTTCCACATTCTCATGGCCAACGCGTACCTGATTGTGCCCGCCACGCTACACCCCATCATCTACGGTGTGAGGACCAAACAGATCCGGAACAGGCTGCTCCTGCTACTTACTCATAAAGGGGTGTAAGGTTTTCTCCTGGTGCCTTGGCTCTCAGACCGAGCTCTGTGCAGAGCTAGCTGGTGACATGGTGCTGGACCCTCTTCCCTGAATCACTTACCGGACAGTAAAAAAGATATTAGATACTTTCCTGACCTTTCTGTGCTGTGTCAGCATGACAAAGTGGGGAATAGGTCTGTGTACAATTCTGTGGTTTACCATGTCTCTAATTGCTGGTATTTGGACCCCTGAAACCCCACCTCTTGCCCCACCTCTTCTGCCAAGGTTCCCACCCTGCTTTACCACTTCCCCCCAAGGCTCCACCCCTGTCTCTTGCTCCTCTGTTCCCCTCTCCCTGTCTCTTGCTGGTTCCTTTCCATCTCCCTCCCCCCATACAAGCTACAAGAGAGCATTTTCAGATTTTGGTAGGGGTGGCAACTTTAACTGTTATTCCAAGGGCTACTTAGGGTCTTCAAGACTCCATTTTTTGGGAAGATAATTTAGCAATTAGCTGACAGGAGCACTGTATCTAATTCTGATATTAGGAGAAAATAAAATAAATATTAGACCCACTCAGCTCTAATACTAACATGTTCTGACATCTTGTGCCAAGTCACATAATGGATACTGGTTAGGTTTAAAATATTAATGTATATTCTTACTTTGTTACTAGCTCTGCTGAGAGAGAGAGACACCCCATCAGGACTCCTGGGTTCTACCTCAGCTCTGGAAGGAGAGTGGGGTCTAGTTCGTTGCAGCCAGGGGAGGAGGGCAGATACATCTGGGGGTCTCTATAAGAATATCAGAATGGCCATACAGGGTCAGACCAAGGTTCCATCTAGCCCAGTGTCCTGTCTTCCGACAGTGGCCAGTGCCAGGTGCCCCAGAGGGAATGAACAGAACAGGGAATCATCAAGCCATTCATATTCTGTTGCCCACTCCCAGTTTCTGGCGAACAGAGGCTAGGGGCACCATGCTTACCCATCCTGGATAATAGCGATTGATTGAGCTATCTTCCATGAATTTATCTAGTTCTTATTGGAGCCATTTTATAGTTTTGGCCTTCACAACTTCCCCTGGCAAAGAGTTCAACAGGTTGACTGTGAAGAAATACTTCCTTTTGTTTTAAATCTGCTTCTGACTACTTCTATTGGGTGACCCCTAGTTCATGTGCTATGAGGAGTAAATAACACTTTCTTATTTACTTTCTCCACACTAGTCATGATTTTATAGACTTCTGTCGTATCCCCCCTTAGTTGTCTCTTTTCCAAGCCGAAAAGTTCCAGTCTTATTAATCTCTCCTCATATAGAATCTGTCCCATACCCCTAATAATTTCTGTTGCCCTTCTCTGTACCTTTTCCAATTCCAGTAAATCTTTTTTGAGATGGGACAACCACATATGAATGCAATCGTCAAGATGTGGCCGTACCAGGGATTTGTTAGAGAAGCAACATGATATTTTCTGTCTTATTATCTATCCCTTTCTTTATGATTCCCAATGTTCTGTTTGTTTGTTTGTTTGATTTCCACTGCACATCAAACAGATGTTTTAACCCTATTAACTCACATTAGATTGTATGCACTGTCTGTATTCTTATATCTTTGGGATTTTCCTGAACTCTTCACTTATGCTCCTTGCACTAATGGGCAGGAGGCTCAGACGGCGGCATCTGTCTATATATAGGTTGGTCATTACAGACTATCAGCCCTAACAAGTTCTCGCCTGGACAGAATAAGGGAGTAAATGTATTCTAGATAAAACCAGTTTACTCCAGCTTCTCTGTGGACTGGTGGACATGGAAGGAATGGAACCTCCCAGAAGAGGAACAGACAGAAAAAGTGTTGGTCCAGTCCTTTAAAAAGACGGAAACTAGATGAGCCAGAAGAAGATAGGACAGGAGAGAGGCGCAAGGGCAGCATAGGGGGCTCTTTGTTTGCAGAGCTATGGCTGCATCAGGGAGACAGAATTAAGCTGGAGGAGAAGCCATGAATTGCAGGAGGTGGTCCCTAGACACCCTGGAGGGCTCTGACCACTTCCCAAAGTATGTTCCAGGATGTTTAGGAGAAATTAATGCACATTGGAAAACAATCCCAACTATACATATGATATAATGGGATCTAAATTAGCTGTTACCTCTCAAGAAAGAGATCTTAGAGTCATTGTGGAGAGTTCACTGAAAACATCCACTCAATGTGCAACGGCAGTCAGAAAAGACTCAGAGCCCCTGCAGAGACCCAGTGCAGTCCTGCTGGTAGGCCACAACCTCCGTATTTCTTGGCCTTCTACCACTGAGGGTTCATATACCAAATAAAAAACCCCTCCCAGGGGCAGAGCAAGTATGAAAAGCAGAAGGGTAAAAATCTAGGGGCAGCTGTGGAATTAATATGGACTGCAGCAGCCATGTGGTATCAAATGTTGTCGGGACAGAAAGAAGAGTTAGGAAGAGGGGACGAGGTGTGTACCCAACAGGTATTCAGAACTGAGCAATTGAAAGCGCAGATCACTAACCAGGCAGCAACCCAAGCCTATGCCCAGGACAAGTTGCAAGCCTTGAGACAGGACTTCCTGGTGGAAAAGGCGGAACTCACCCTCCTGGAAGTATTGGCTAAGCAAGTACCAGTCCCTCAGGGACTCGTCAAAGATTTGACCATTTGTACCCAGAGTGCACTTCAAAGGCAGTGTGCCCACAGTTAAAATGTCAGTTGGCCGTACGTTCAGTCCAGGTGCCGAGCCTCACAGGGGATGATTTGGATGACCCCTGTGAGGGCTTTGATCTCTCCCTTTGTGAGGATCCTCAATTTCGGGCGGAACCTTGTTGCACCCTATAGCGGCCCTCATTAAGACTGAGGAGAGGTCCAGCGAGTGAAGGGGGAGAAGGTTGTGTATATGGCACCCCAACTATGAGGTGAGTACCACATGGGGTGATTATGAAAAGGCAAGGGACCAGGAGGGGTGGGAGCTAGTTGAGAAGCCCACCCTCCTTGCTAAATCAGTAGTGGAACAAAGCCTGTGCCCATGGAAAGGGACAGTACAGATAGAAAAAAAAAAAAAAGGACTTGGCCCAGACAAGAAGGCAGGCAGCAGACAAAGAAATTGGAAAATGGTTTGGAAACACTGAGAGCATAGTGGCAGGAGTAAAGGAAGCAGTAAATACAGGCATGGGAAATTCAGACCCTGAAATAGTACTTGGAATGGTAACATCTGAGTTGATGAAGGTGTCATTTTGGGAGATAAGCAAGTGATTTAAGGAAAGAGAGTGAGAAGTTAATTCTGCAGAGGCTGGAGGGAATTAAGCAGTTCAATGCTGTCAAAGTGTTAAAGAAAAGAAAATTCTTGGTTTCTTTGCAGCCACTCTGAAGGAAAAATGGGCCCTTTTCCAAAGGAATGTCTGTAAATAATCCAGGCAAAGAGACTGTCTAAGTGAAATGATTTAACTAGGGACAATTTAGTCACATTCGTTAAAAGAAGATAAGGAGGTTCTGTTGGAACATAACTGCCCCCAAATGTACAAAGGGAATGTAAGCAGGAGTTGAAAGTGAACAGTAATCAGAACTCTGGTGAAAGCTGATTGTGTCCCTTGTAAGACAGTCTCTGAGCTGCTAATAGCTTGGAATCCAAAAGCGAGCCAGAAAGCATCTATAGGAATACAAATTACCTAACTCATAAAAGTAGAAGCCATTGAAACCTGGCCTGCCTATAGAACAAACACTGGAAAATATGGGGGTAATTCCTCTGTTTTGCCTGCAATCAACAAGGGTATTTGTAAAAGAAAGGAATATTTTGAGCAATCATCTGCCACCCCCAAAGGGGTAGAAACATGTTATTTTGTCTTTCAGAAAAACAGGAAAAGCTGGTACCAGCTGAAAAGCAACCAAAAATACCACGAATCTACTGTCAAAATAGAAATTGTGTTTTGAGTTTTGTCTTGTGTTGTGTGTCTTCCTGCATTTTTGTGTATCGAATGCTGCAGGGAAACCTCCTCACGTAGCAGACATCATATTAGGAAAAATTGGTTTTGGAGCAGGGATTATAAATGCTGTAGACCTGGAGGTGATTAAGAATAAATTAAGCTCTCTGTCCTAGCTACAGGACAGCCTAATACAGAAATAAATGGAAATAAAAAAAACCATCCTGCTATAGCTATGGAATGTACTGTAATGCAGATATTTGCTTTGTTCACCTTGGAACGCAAAATGTTTTGGATAATATCAGGAAACACTAAAATTTTCATACACTTGCTAAAGCAGAGCAAAAGATCACTGATTGATACTTATCAGTACGAATGGATGCGGTATGTATTTAGCATAGTAAGGCCAGACCTTGTAATTGGGGGAAATTGTTGTTAAAATCGCACACCAACAGGCTCTGGAGGCAAAGAAATGGAGAGAGCCCACTCCCCATATTGCACACGGGATCCTTCTGGCTACCCCGGACCTCGAGCCAGTGGGCTGGGGAGGGAGGGAAGCTATTGGACACCAGAGGTTGTACCAAGTGGACTCCTCAGAAGTGGGTGTGCTTGTCCATGCCTGTTGCTCCAGAGCCCTGTAGTAAAAACATTTCACTGGGATCCCGTATGTGGAATGAATTGGATAAGGAGATTAAAGTACTGCATAATGGGCAATGTGTATGTGTCAATTTCGGGGAAGGAGTGTTTTGGGAGGATGGAAGTGTTAGCTACCCCATTCGTAAATAAATATAAATGTAATGTCAGTACGGTGTTTACCAATAATCACATTTACTGTGGCCACAACCAAAAATGTCTCAGCTTTGCCCAGTTGAGGAAGGAGCTCTGTGAAACCCATGAAGCTGTAAAGGCTGCTTTAGATAAGGAAAAGGCCAAGTGTAAGGGGATTGTCGTTAAAGACATCTGGGGATGGCAAATTGAAGACAAGGTAATGTTGCAAAAACTGGGGAAAGCAGCCCACACCCTGGACATTAAGTGGGTGGGTTTGTACTCCATTGTGAACTGCACCTCCCTGGTACTGTACCACCTGCAGCTATCTGGTAAATTAAAACGGGCACATGCCAATCAATTCAAACTATATGTTTCTCCCTAGGTTTCTTGCCATGGCATCATGGGTCTCAGTTGTGGACCAGCCACCTGCCTGGACCATCCGGGTTTCCAGCTGGCCATGGGATTCTTGAGATGCTCATAATTATGAGGCGGGAAGATATCTCTAAAGGCTCTCCCTGGCTCGAGATGCTGGTGGGGTCCGAGCCATCATGTGGACCAAGGCTGGAGGGGAGGCGCCTTGGAGACAGGGCATAGTCTGGATAGACATGGCAGGGCCACAGCAAAATACCTGGTAGATGGCCCCGAGCCTCCCCTGGATTCCATGGGGACAAACTCTGTTCCAACTGTGGTGGCCTGGAGTGGAAGTGGAATGGGAAGTCCTTTAGCAAGCAATAGCATTTAATAATCTCGGGGCATAATATTGTTATTGTAGCCTTCTGAACCAGACAAATAACATCCATAACGAAAGCCAGAGAGGGCTGTAATGGAATAACTAATAATGTAGAGAGTTTTCATCCATGCCTCAGTTTCCCCAATAGGTGCATTTGGGTTGTTCTTTTTCTTTCCCTCTTGCTTTGTTAACAGGACCAAGCAGTAATAGTCGGAGCCCAGGGACAGGAGTGGTGGGACTGCTCTTGCTGCTTCAAGCCTGCAAAATTCATCAGGACAAGATCATGTATGTATGGTGGCACATATCTATGGGCATCCTCGGGTGTCCGACGCTTTTTTCCTCCTTAGTTAATTTTACCACTGTTCAGAATTGGCCATGGTGGAATAAAATGCCAATTATCCATTGGTGGAGGGGAGAGGGGAAAATTGTGGCTTAGCATCCTAAGAAGGTGACATCACGTATTATCTGGGATCTGGGATTGGGTGGTCCATCGCGACGTGTGGGAGGTGGCTCCCACCAACGACATGGCTAAGCAGTATGTGCTGGCTACATCTTCTATCAGCACATATGGATTGCAGAGGGCAACACCTGGCAGGTGTGGCCTATGGAGCCCCCTCAAATAATATGTAGAGAAAAGGCTGTGCCAGGCCGCTTTTATGAGGTGGGTCAACACATCTGCTGGGAAGGGGAGGCATCGGGATACACCCACACTAAGGCCCATGTGTTTACCAATACCTCTGTGTGTTTGGAGAACCACCGACCCTAAGGCACCCGTTGATTTGCTATTACAGTCTCAGGCACAAAATTTTTCGATGCTTTGGCCCGCAGTTATACAAAGTATGGTTAATATCCCTAACTATGTTGTGTTTAATTTTTCATGGATTACACCCAATGTTTTCCTGCCCTTGATGCACACCTGAGAACAACTGACCATATTCCAGACAGATACCTCCTCCTTTACATTGTTTAATCTGGAGAAAGCTGCCTTTGCCACAGCCATCCGAGTGGGGCATCTGTGCCAACAGGGGGAGGTGCTATGCTATGTTGCTAATGGAGCTAGAAGTCATTATTGGCTGGCATATGCAATTGTTGCTGCCCTAACAATTTTGTATATGTTATATTGCTGTTTATGTAGATGGCCAAGAGTAACCCCAGCAACTGTGTCACGGGGGGATAGAAGTGGTGACCCCTCACAACAAAATGTTGATTCGGGGTCAAGAGGGGGAATGTCACAACCCAATGGCCCCATCCCTCAGGCAGTCCCCTGGGAAGGCAGATCAGCACTGCATATTGCTAATGCTGGTGCAAGCATTGCAAAGCATCTTGGGGAGGGTCAAAGGTGTGCGAGTGGGGCGTGGAAGTTTCCTTTACAGGGTACGAGAGGCCGAGAAGGTGGAAAAGAAGAAGAGAGCAGAGAACAAGTTAACTCAACATTTCAGCTAGCTCGGTCAGAAGATAAGACCAACAGCCCAAGGACACTGCTCACAGCTAATGTTTGGCTGCCTGCCAGGAAAGACGGGGGATTAAAATTCACTCCGACCAGCCGTGGGGGAAAAAAAAAAGATTCAACTGAACAGACACAGACCTGCAGAGGCAGCCCAAAACAAGTGAAACAGCAAAGATCAGCATGGCAGAAAAACAAAGAGGAAAACAAAGTCTAGCTGGGATGTTTTGGGAAACCGAGGAGGCCACAGCAAGGCAGTTTAGACTGACACAAAGAACACTAGAAACAAAGGTCATGGAATGGAACACCCCCAAAGGAGCCCAGGACTTAGAACCCTCCTGAGAGCTGGAGCAATTTGGAGAGCACAGCAGATCTTTGGACAGCCTGGGCCCAGGGCAGGACTCCCGTCCACCTTGCCCCTCTTCTTCTGATGTTACACCCAGACTTGGCCAGTCTAGGTCGTGCATGTGTGAGTATGAAAGTGGGTTAGGGCTTGGGGCAGTAGCGCTTTCTTTCTTCCCGAGTGATGTGGGAACATTTCCAACACTCTCTGCTGTTATTTTATTATTTTATTAATAAAGCTTTAAAATGTAGACACTTGGTGTGCCTCGTCATCTCCTCCCCAGAAACATCCTGTGGCCCCAGCCTGATCAACTGTGGGCCCAGGCAGACTGGTAACGAAAATCTGTCACAACAGGAGCAAACACATTTGAAATACAAGTAGATAGTCGATACTAATGACTTAAGATACAAAAATGAGACATGCATACAAATAGGATAATCATATTCAGCAAACTGCCATATTCTACTGACATCTCACATGACATATTTTGTACAAGATTTTTTGCAATTATATAACAGAGGTGAAAATAGGGGCTGCCAGGGTGTTGCTTTGGGAGTATTGAGTGTCACAGCAATATATCAATTGCACTAGAGCTCTCTGACGTCTAATTTTGATTTTTTATATAAGACAGACATCCATGTCCTGAAAAAGACTGCCTTGTGGTATGTACAGGAAGAGAAAAGCAAGCCGAGGTACAGCGAAAAGGACAATGAATGCGTGTTTTCCCCGCTATCCATCACACACGCTGAAACTGTCACTCTCACTTTCCTTGTTCAGCAAGTGTCACCTGCACTCATAAATTACTGGTGCCCCCCCACCCACCCACACACACTGGGCAGGTACAAGCTAAAGGGGAGTACACATGACCTCCCCACATGATGACTCCTTGCCCCAGCCTGGTTCTCCCTGTACTGTCCCCCCCCAGTACCCCACATTACATCTATGTGCTGGGTAGGCTCTATCCTTCAACTGAGCCAGCTCCGCCCCCCTCCCGCCCAGCACGGTCACCTGCCCATTCTGGCAGCAGCCAGACCTAGGTTTTGGTTTCCATGTCCAGGTGCCATTTAAAGTTGCCAGGTACCCAGTTTTCAACTGGAAAAGGGGATCTGGCAGTGTCTAGTTACTGCAGGGCGGAGGGAGACCTTGGGTCATTAACCCATGGCACTCCGTGCTCCCCTGGTACTGTCTCATACCTGCAGGCAGGCTCCTTGGTTACCTAGGGAGGTGGTGGATTCTCCATCCTTAGAGGTTTTTAAGGTCCAGCTCGACAAAGCCCTGGCTGGAATGATTTTTGTTGGGGTTGGTCCTGCTTTTAGCAGGGGATTGGAGTGGATAACCTCCTGAGGTCCCTTCCAACCCTGATATTCTATGATTCTATGATTTGATGATCACCTGTTCAGTTCATTCCCTCTGAAGTACCTGGCATTGGCCACTGTTGGAATACAGGATACTGGGAGAGATAGAGCATTGCTCCTACCCAGTGTGGCCATTCTGATGTTCTTATATAGCTTGTAGATTGATCATCCCCTGCTGTAATCTGTTAGACCCCTCTCCTATCCCAGAGCTGAGATAGAACCCAGGAATCCTGATGGAGTCTCTCTCTTTCCTCAGTTAGTCAAAAATTAAGAATATACATTCAAATTTTAAAACTCAACAGTGTCCCTTCAGTGAATTGATGTAAGATGAAAAAAAATGTTAGTACCAGAGCTGAGTTGGTCCAATATTTATTTATTTTTCTTTCTTTTAGACAGGAGTTAGATCAGTGCCCTTTTCAGCAAATTGCTAAATTATCTGCCAAAAAACTGGGGAGTTTTAAAGTGCCTAATTAAGTAGAGACCCCCTTGAGACTGTCACTTGATGTGCTGGGTTACCACTCATGACAACCCTCCTGCCAGAATGGCCGCCCCACCTCTCTTGTCTTGCTGAGCCAGACACTCCAGTTCAGCTTCAGCACAGACCCAGAGGTTGGACCGTGCACCTCTGCAGTTCACAGAAACTGAGATTCACTCAGCCCAGAGGCTTCTCAGTTAACAGGGACTTTCTCAGCACTCATTGTTCAGCCTTTCTGAGAGCCTGAACCCCAAATAAATCTGCTTTACTCTCTGTAAAGTTTACACAGGGTAAATTCACAAAATGTCCACCCTCTATATCACTGAGAGAGAGAGATGCACAGATCTTTGCCTTCTCCGGGTATCAATTACTTACTCTGGGCTTTTTAATAATCAAAGGTGATTTTATTATGTATAAAAAGTAGGATTTAAGTGGTTTCAAGTAATAACAGACCGGACAAAGCAATTCACAAAGCAAAATAAAACAAA
>NC_059072.1:364448240-364500227 GCF_020497125.1 Mauremys mutica | reverse complement strand
ACAAGAACTAGGGGTCTCCAAATGAAATGAATAGGCAACAGTTTAAAACAAACAAAAGGAAGTATTTCTTCACACAACACACAGCCAAGCTGTGGAACTCCTTGCCAGAGGATGTTGTGAAGGTTCATCAATAGCCAAGGTGGGAAGGGATGGTGTCTGTTTGCCAGCAGCTGGAAATGGGTGACAGAGGTGGATCACTAGACAATTCCCTGTTCTGTTCATTCCCTCTGGGGCACCTGGCATTGGCCACCACTCGCAGACAGGACACTGGGCTAGATGGATCCTTTGTCTGACCCAGCATGGCCGTTCTTATGTTCTTATATTCCCAGAGGTCCAGTTATCAGTAATTAGAACGGTGGCAAACCAATCAGTTCTACACTGCCCGATTCCCCAGATTGTCGCACTGACACAGCACAGTAAGGTCAGGAAAGGGTCTAATGTCTTTCTGACTATCCAATCAGTGATTCACTGAAGAGAACACAGCACCACGTCACCAGCCAGCTCTGCACAGAGCTCGAACTGAGAGCCAGAGCACCAGGAGAAAACTTTAAGTCCCTTTATGAGTAAAGAGCTGGAACAGCCTGCCCCGGATCTGTTTGGTCCTCACCCCATAGATGATGGGGTTTAGCATGGGAGGCACCAGGATGTACACGTTGGCAATGAGAACATGGAAATGCAGGGGCACATTGTGGTCATACCGGTGCGTGAGGGTGGAGAAGAGACCTGGGATGTAAAAGGCTAAGATGGCACAGAGGTGGGAGCTGCAGGTCCCCAAAGCCTTGAGCCGGGCTTCCTTTGTGGGGAGGCTGAAGATGGCCTTGAGGATTTGGGTATAAGACACAGCAATAAAAATCATATCCAGACCCCTCACACCGAATACCACAAAGAGGCCATAGTAACTACTGACGCGGGTGTCGGCGCAGGCCAGCTTTACCACAGCAATATGCTCGCAGTGCGTGTGGGGGATGATGTTGGTTTTGCAATATGGCCACTGCCTCGCCAGGAAGGAATAGGGCAGTATGAGGATGCTACCACGAAACACCACGGCCAGGCCAATCTTGGTAACCATGGGGTTTGTCAGGAGGGTGGAATGTCTGAGGGGATGGCAGATGGCCACGTAGCGATCAAAAGCCATGGCCACAAAGATCCCAGACTCCATCACTAAAAAGCAGTGAATGAAGTACAGCTGGGAGAGGCAGGCACTGAAATCGATCTCCCTGGAATTGAACCAGTAGATACTCAGTGTTTTGGGCAGGGTGGATGTAGACAGGACCAGGTCGGTGATGGCCAGCATGCAGAGGAAATAGTACATGGGCTCATGAAGGCTTGGTTCTGTCTTCACGATGAACAGGATGATGAAGTTCCCCAAGATGGCTATGACATATATGGCACAGAAGGGGATGGAGATCCATACGTGGGCCGCCTCCAGGCCAGGAATGCCCAGCAGGATGAAGGTGGAGGGGTTGGTGAAGTCGGTTTTGTTGGAATCTGACATGTAGTAGGGAAGAAGTTGTTCAACTCTGAGTTGTTCCCAGGATGATGGTCGCAGTAGAAAAGCCTGGATAGAGATACAATGTTAATATGAGCCACTACATGCACTACTGGATACTCTTCTCATGAGTGAAGCCGCTTGGTTGTTCGTCACACACATTTTCATTTTTCAGAGAAATGAATTATGAAGTGACCCTACTAATGCCAGTTGCATATTTGATGGTCCTCCATGCACCAATAATTTCTACACATCGTGGTCTGGGAAATCTTAATAGGGACCAGCAAGAAACATAAGTGTGGATACTGGTTATCCCTCATTGTTCCTTAACGCAATGAAAGCCAGGCTAGGGAGTCCATGCTATTCCCCAGGCACCTGGTTGCTCAAAATTTGAAAGTGTAAAAAAAAAAAACCACACAAAAAACAAAGCTTTGCCAGTCCATGTGCCAGGGGGAAACATTCCAGCTAGAATCACCTCAGGGAAAATAACTGGGGGTCACCGATAACTGTTCCATGGAAACACCTGCTGATTCACAGTAGTGGCCAAAACAAAGTTAATGTTCAGATGCCTAAGAAATGGGGTGGAGAACAACCTGGTCTGGAAACACACTCACTTTTGATCACCCAGTCTCTATAAAAGATATAGCAGATGGAAAGCAGATTTCTCAGGCAGGCTGTGAGAATGGGGGAGGCTGCCATATGCAGGCAGACTGAAAAGTCTGGGACTGTTTAGTTTAGAGAAGCCACAAAGAAGGGGGCTTATGATAGAGGAGAACAAAATAACAGAATAGAACTGATTACATTCAAATGGACAAACAGAGAACAGCTCCCAACCAGTATTCTCTATAGATATTTAGTGCTTCAAAAGGGCTAATTCCTCAACAATGACAAATTATCCACTGATAAAACTGATTGGGAGAAAAAATATTGAGGAAGACGGGAATGAAAATTGGGAGTTCTTTACGAAGAGTTTATTAGCTAGCTAACAAGCCACAATTCCATAGTAAAGAAAGTGGAGAACTCATATCAGATGAGGTGATGGAATACTTTCAAGTCCATTAGCCATCAAGGAGGATGTTAAGCAGCGTCTACAATAGAACCTGAGCATTACAAACACCGGAAATATAAACTTTTAAAAATTAAAGGGATTTTTTGACAAGATTAGGAAAAAATGGAAAAATCTGGCATGGGATTAGTTAACAAAAAGTCTAGTAATATAATTAATGCAAGTCACCATCAGGCTTTATGGAAACAGGTCTTGCCAAATAAGTTTTCATCCTTTCATGACTGTACATGTTTGGTTGACCAAGGGGACTGTGCATATACAATAGCCTTCGATGTCTCTGAGGCATTTGATGTAGTCAGAGAAAACATTCAGATCAAAACACTATTCATATCAGTAGAGGACATGTAAAAAAACCTAAAAATTGGCTAAGTGACAGGTCTCAGGAAGCAGTTGTCAATGGGGCATTGCAGGGAATGGGGGTGTTTTTATGCAGTTCTGCAGGGATCAGTTCTAGGCCCCATGCTATTCAATATTTTCATCAATGATATGGAAGCAAATAGAAAATCACTGCAGATAAAATAGCAGGGGACCCAAACTGGCAGAGTGGTTACAATGAGGGAGCCAGGGCAGACACAGATGTTTTAATACAGTCAAATGCAAACTTATCATCTTGGAACAGGGAATGCAGGAACGCCCCACAGACTCAATCACTGTATTATGGAATTGAGGGACCCTGGAAAGGATTTAGGGGTCACTGTGGACAACCAACTCATCGTAGTGGTGAGCTGGAGCAGGGGAAGGATTTTACCTTTGCATATGGCATTGGTGAAACTGACTACATCCAGTTTCGGGGTCCACATTTCAAAATTTGAAAATTTGGAGAAGATGCAGAAAAGAGCCACAAAAAGGACTGGCAGCTGCAGAAAATGGCGGCCAGGGAGGGACATAAAGAGCTTCATCTCTTTATCTTATCAAAAGGACAATCAAATGGAGAGAAAAAAAATCACATTGGGGAAGAAAGGTACTAGAGCCTCCTTGGGATAGTGCTTGGGGTGTACTATAGACCACAGGGATCCGATTTGGATATGGATAGAGACCTCTTTAATGTTTTTAATGAAGTAAATGCTAATTGGAATTGTGTGATCATGGAAGACTTTATCTTTCCAGATATAGTCTGGAGGACAACTGCTAGTAATTTTCCTATATGCGATAGCTGGTGGATTCCTTCACCTAGTGTTTTCTGAACCAACAAGAGGGGATGCCGTTTTATATTTGGTTTTGGTGAGTAGTGAAGACCTCATAGAATAAATGATTGTAGGGGACAACCTTGGTTTGAGTGATCATGAGCTAATTCAGTTCAAATTAAATGGAAGGATAAAAAAAATAGATCTGTGACTAGGGTTTTTTATTTCAAAAGGGCTAACTGACAGTCACTGTGAGTCCCCAGGACGAGGGGTGCAGGGCCCTGACTCCCCCATACTCCATGACAACTGGTGGTAGCTATGGGATCTACTGCACCCCATGCACAGCGCTTCCTTCAGTAAGTGACTGGGGAGCAGTAAAACAGATTTATTGGACAATGGGAACGCAGTCTTCAGCAGAGCTTGTAGGCACAACCAGGACCCCTCAATCAAGTCCTTCTGGGGGTTCAGGAAGCTTAGTTCCCAGATTGGGATTCCCTGCATTCCACCACCCAGCCCAAAACCAAAACTGAAAACCCCCTCTCGCAGGCTCTCTTCCTTTGTCCAGCTTCCCAGGCAAAAGTGTTGACTTCCCCTCCCCCCTGCCTGGCTCAGGTTACAGGCTCAGGTACTGTCCATCACCTAAAGTCATCCCCTGCTCTCCCATTCACTGTGCAGACAGTCCCTACTGCATCATACAAAGGTAGATATTACCACATCCATGGTAGAAGCCATACTTGAACAGCTTAATGGGACAAAATCGGGGGGCTCAGATAATCTTCATCCAAAAATATTAAAGGAACTGGCACATGAAATTGCAAGGCAATTAGCAAGATATTTTAATGAATCTGTAAACTCAGGGGTTGTGCCGTATGACTGGAGAATTGCTAACATAGTTCCTATTTTTAAGAAAGGGAAAAAAAGTGATCCGGGTAACTACAGGCCTGTTAGTTTGACATCTGTAGTATGCAAGGTCTTGGGGAAAAAAATGAAGGAGAAAGTAGTTAAGGACATTGACGTCAAGGGTAATTGGTACAAAATACAACATGGTTTTACAAAACGTAGATTGTGCCAAACCAACCTGATCTCCTTCTTGGAGAAGGTAACAGATTTTTTAGACAAAGGAAACAGTGGATCTAATTTATCTCAATTTCAGAAAGGCATTTGATACAGTTCTAGATGGGGAATTATTAGTTAAATTGGAAAAGATGGGGAGCAATATGAAAATTGAAAGGTGGGTAAGGAACTGGTTAAAGGGGAGACTACAACGTGTCATACTGAAAGGTGAACTGTCAGGCTGGAAGGAGGTAACTTGTGGAGTTCCTCAGGGATCAGTTTTGGGACTATTCTTATTTAATCTTTTTTTTACTGACCTTGGTACAAAAAGTGGGAATGTGCTAATAAAGTTTGCAGATGACACAAAGCTGGGAGGTATGGCCAATAAAGAGAAGGACCGAGATATCATACAGGAAGATCTGGATGACCTTGTAAACTGGAGTAATAGTAATAGGATGAAACTTAATAGTAAAAGTGCAAGGTCATGCATTTAGGGATTAATAACAAAAAAAATGTTATAAGCTGGGGACGCATCACTTAGAAGTAACAGAGGAAGAGAAGGACCTTGGAGTATTGGTTGATCACACAATGACTATGGCCATGAAAAAAAGCTAATGTGGTCTTGGGATGCATCAGGTGAGGTATTTTCAGTAGAGATAAGAAGGTGTTAGTACCATTATACAAGGCACTGGTGAGACCTCATCTGGAATACTGTGTGCAGTTCTGGTCTCCCATGTTTAAGAGGGATGAACTCAAACTGGAACAGGTACAGAGAAGGGCTACTAGGATGATCCGAGGAATGGAAAACCTGTCTTATGAAAGGAGACTCAAAGAGCTTGGCTTGTTTAGCCTAACCAAAAGAAGGCTGAGAGGAGATATGATTGCTCTCTATAAATATATCAGAAGGATAAATACCAGGGAGGAAGCGGACTTATTTAAGCTCAGTACCAATGTGGACACAAGAATAAATGGATATAAACTGGCCATCAGGAAGTTTAGACTTGAAATTAGATGAAGGTTTCTAACCATCAGAGGAGTGAACTTCTGTAGCAGCCTTCCAAGGGGAGCAGTGGCATCAAAAGACATATCTGGCTTCAAGACTAAGCTTGATACATTTATGGAGGGGATGGTATGATGGGATAGCCTAATTTTGGCAATTAATTAATCTTTGACTTTTAGCGTAAATATGCCCAATGGTCTGTGATGGGATGTTAGGTGGGTTGGGATCTGAGTTACTACAGATAATTATTTCCTGGCTGGTAAGCCTTGTCCACATGCTCAGGGTTTAGCATATCACCATATTTGGGGTTGGGAAGGAATTTTCCTCCAGAGCAGATTGGCAGAGGCCCTGGGTTTTTTTCACCTTCCTCTGCAGTGAGGGACACAGGTTATTTGCTGGAGAATTCTCTGCACCTTGAAGTCTTTAAGCCACGATTTGAGGACTTCAATAACTCAGACATAGGTTAGGGGTTTGTTACAGGAGTGGGTGGGTGAGATTCTGTGGCCTGCGTTGTGCAGGAGGTCAGACTAGATGGACATAATGATCCCTTCTGATCTTAAAGTCTATGATTCTATGGTGAATTTAATGGGGAGAAAACCATGGGTAATAATGGGCTCTGTAATATAGAAGAGAAAGGCAGAGCTAAGCCCGAGCCAGATGAATTTCAGCTGGAAATAAGGGCCAAATGTTTAGCACTGAGTGTGATTAACCTTTGGAACAAATTGTAAAGGGAAGTTGTGGATTCTCCAGGTCCCCATGGCTGCAGATACAGACTGGATGATTTTCTGGAAGATCTGCTTGAGGGTGTGTCTATATTTAAAATGCTACAGTGGCGCTGCCATAGAGCTTCAGTGAAAACACTACTTATCCATCAGCGTAGGTCACCCACCTCCCTGATCAGTGGTAGCTAGGTTGACCTCATGGTGGGGTCTACACTGGGGTTAGGCTGACATATCTAAATGTCTCAGGGAAGCAGATTTATTTACCATTGCAAAAAAAGAAAATACAGTTTTAGTTTGCATTAACGGCATGCAAGTCATGGGAGGTGATAGTATTCCTCTGCTTGGCGCTGGTTAGGCTTCATCGCAGTATTGTGTCCAGTTTTGGTCACCAATGTATAGGAAGGATCTAGAGAAATTGGAAAGGATCCAAAGGTGAGAGACAAAGATGATCAAAGGGATGGTCAAAGCCACATGAGCAAAGGCTGAAGGAACTGGATATGTTTAGTCTGTAAAAGAAGAGATCGAGGCGGGACATGACAGACTTTTCAGCTGCTTGAAAGGCTGCCATAAAAAAGATGGAGAAAAGTTGTTCTCTCTTGCCACAGAGGCAGGACAAGAGTCAGTGGATTCAAACTACAGCAGAGCAGATTTAGATGAAGCCTCAGGAAAAACTTCCTAACTATAAGACCAGGAGGACAATGGAACAGACGTGGAAGCTCCTTCGCTAGAAGTTTTCCAAAGAAGGTTGGATACTCATCTGTGCTGGGTAGTTAGGATGCAACAAATCCTGCATCTTGGCAGGGGGTTAGACTAGATGTCCCTTGCGGTCCCTTCTCACCCTGTGGGTTCTATGATTCTATGACGTAAAATCATACCATAGACCAGGTCTTAGTCAAACACAAGTCTTTGGCCTCAATACAGGGGAAACGGGAGGTAATACGGGAAGATCTACTTGTGCCTTCTGACCATGAACCTACGAATCTGTGACAAAGATACTAGCTCGAGCAGTTATAGTTACTCTATCTCACAACACATGAACAAGGGAACATTCAGTTACATTGAAAGTCTGACCAGATAACACTTACAAAAGAAGCACAGAGGAGAAAGGAGCACAGTCTTACTCTCTATCCCATCACACCCATGTTACACTGGATTTGTCGAGCAGGTGAGCTCCGCAGCAAGAGATGGGAACCTGTGAATCCTGAGATGGAAACGTCTTCCCTGGGAATCCCCCTCAGGTATCCGTGTCCCACACCTCTCTCACCCCAGCATCTGCAGCAGCTGAGAGCTGACACAGGGATGTGCACTGTTTATAATATAGCTCTGTGCAATCCCAGTGGGGTTTGCTCAGGCTCTAGGGGAGAAACAGCGTATGAATGGAAAGAAGCTGGAGACCGGAGACCCTCTAGCTAATGTCTCTTGTTCCATGTCTGCACTTCTGTGTTATTTACTCAACTTAGGAGTAAACAGTAATTATGGGATCTTCCCAAAGGGAGATGAGAACTCTTGGGCTCTTTGCTGAGGCAGAGAGGAATTGGCTGCTCTCTTTATCTGTGATATCTTTATCATATTTAAAAATTATAGTTCATTACTGTGACGTTGCACTCCATATTCTTTATGAAAATAGGCTGATTAGTCTGAAAATGACATTGCTGGAATGTATTTTATGCAAAAGTTCTTTTGTAACATATCATTGGAAAAGTTATAATGTGCTGATTTTGATTTTCCTATGCGTATGCATGTTTCATTCTTATCTCTGAAGTTAGAAATATAAAGTATAAACTTGTACTACTAATGTAGTCCGATTAAATGGAGACCATTAAGGGTGCTTCAGAAACAATGAGTTGTAAATGGCTTGTTTACCTGCAAGCCTTCCTGTGTATGTGTGGGCCAACCGGTGGATAATGAGGTCTCACAGGGACATGTGACCATGTCACCTGACACTGAAATCCATCTTAAATCTTGTACTTTTACATTCAGAAGGAGGGGTGAGGGCCAAGCACAGACAAAAGATTCCCGTCTTGTGCCAAAGCTATAAAAGTGGCTGGAGCAGGACAAAGGGGGCTGCCAGTCATGAGGAAACCCCTGCTTACCGCCTGAGATGTTTGCTGGATCTAACAAAGATTGTACCAGGGGAATGGACTGGGCCCAGCCTAGGAAGGACTCTAGTCTGTGAAAGAAACTTATTGGAACACCTTTGAGAGTGAGATATTACCTGTAATCAGTTTCTTAATGTATTAGGCTTAGACCTGTGTGTTTTGTTTTATTTTGCTTTGTGAATTGCTTTGTCCGGTCTGTTATTACTTGAAACCACTTAAATCCTACTTTTTATACATAATAAAATCACCTTTGATTATTAAAAAGCCCAGAGTAAGTAATTGATACCCGGAGAAGGCAAAGATCTGTGCATCTCTCTCTCTCAGTGATATAGAGGGTGGACATTTTATGAATTTACCCTGTGTAAACTTTACAGAGAGTAAAGCAGATTTATTTGGGGTTCAGGCTCTCAGAAAGGCTGAACAATGAGTGCTGAGAAAGTCCCTGTTAACTGAGAAGCCTCTGGGCTGAGTGAATCTCAGTTTCTGTGAACTGCAGAGGTGCACGGTCCAACCTCTGGGTCTGTGCTGAAGCTGAACTGGAGTGTCTGGCTCAGCAAGACAAGAGAGGTGGGGCGGCCATTCTGGCAGGAGGGTTGTCATGAGTGGTAACCCAGCACATCAAGTGACAGTCTCAAGGGGGTCTCTACTTAATTAGGCACTTTAAAACTCCCCAGTTTTTTGGCAGATAATTTAGCAATTTGCTGAAAAGGGCACTGATCTAACTCCTGTCTAAAAGAAAGAAAAATAAATAAATATTGGACCAACTCAGCTCTGGTACTAACATTTTTTTTCATCTTACATCAATTCACTGAAGGGACACTGTTGAGTTTTAAAATTTGAATGTATATTCTTAATTTTTGACTAACTGAGGAAAGAGAGAGACTCCATCAGGATTCCTGGGTTCTATCTCAGCTCTGGGATAGGAGAGGGGTCTAACAGATTACAGCAGAGGATGATCAATCTACAAGCTATATAAGAACATCAGAATGGCCACACTGGGTAGGAGCAATGCTCTATCTCTCCCAGTATCCTGTATTCCAACAGTGGTCAATGCCAGGTACTTCAGAGGGAATGAACTGAACAGGTGATCATCAAATCATAGAATCATAGAATATCAGGGTTGGAAGGGACCTCAGGAGGTTATCCACTCCAATCCCCTGCTAAAAGCAGGACCAACCCCAACAAAAATCATTCCAGCCAGGGCTTTGTCGAGCTGGACCTTAAAAACCTCTAAGGATGGAGAATCCACCACCTCCCTAGGTAACCAAGGAGCCTGCCTGCAGGTATGAGACAGTACCAGGGGAGCACGGGGTGCCATGGGTTAATGACCCAAGGTCTCCCTCCGCCCTGCAGTAACTAGACACTGCCAGATCCCCTTTTCCAGTTGAAAACTGGGTACCTGGCAACTTTAAATGGCACCTGGACATGGAAACCAAAACCTAGGTCTGGCTGCTGCCAGAATGGGCAGGTGACCGTGCTGGGCGGGAGGGGGGCGGAGCTGGCTCAGTGGAAAGATAGAGCCTACCCAGCACATAGATGTAATGTGGGGTACTGGGGGGGGGACAGTACAGGGAGAACCAGGCTGGGGCAAGGAGTCATCATGTGGGGAGGTCATGTGTACTCCCCTTTAGCTTGTACCTGCCCAGTGTGTGTGTTTGGGTGGGGGGGCACCAGTAATTTATGAGTGCAGGTGACACTTGCTGAACAAGGAAAGTGAGAGTGACAGTTTCAGCGTGTGTGATGGATAGCGGGGAAAACACGCATTCATTGTCCTTTTCGCTGTACCTCGGCTTGCTTTTTTCTTCCTGTACATACCACAAGGCAGTCTTTTTCAGGACATGGATGTCTGTCTTATATAAAAAATCAAAATTAGACGTCAGAGAGCTCTAGTGCAATTGATATATTGCTGTGACACTCAATACTCCCAAAGCAACACCCTGGCAGCCCCTATTTTCACCTCTGTTATATAATTGCAAAAAATCTTGTACAAAATATGTCATGTGAGATGTCAGTAGAATATGGCAGTTTGCTGAATATGATTATCCTATTTGTATGCATGTCTCATTTTTGTATCTTAAGTCATTAATATCGACTATCTACTTGTATTTCAAATGTGTTTGCTCCTGTTGTGACAGATTTTCGTTACCAGTCTGCCTGGGCCCACAGTTGATCAGGCTGGGGCCACAGGATGTTTCTGGGGAGGAGATGACGAGGCACACCAAGTGTCTACATTTTAAAGCTTTATTAATAAAATAATAAAATAACAGCAGAGAGTGTTGGAAATGTTCCCACATCACTCGGGAAGAAAGAAAGCGCTACTGCCCCAGGCCCTAACCCACTTTCATACTCACACATGCACGACCTAGACTGGCCAAGTCTGGGTGTAACATCAGAAGAAGAGGGGCAAGGTGGATGGGCGTCCTGCCCTGGGCCCAGGCTGTCCAAGGATCTGCTCCAGCTCTCAGGAGGGTTCTAAGTCCTGGGCTCCTTTGGGGGTGTTCCATTCCATGACCTTTGTTTCTAGTGTTCTTTGTGTCAGTCTAAACTGCCTTGCTGTGGCCTCCTCGGTTTCCCAAAACATCCCAGCTAGACTTTGTTTTCCTCTTTGTTTTTCTGCCATGCTGATCTTTGCTGTTTCACTTGTTTTGGGCTGCCTCTGCAGGTCTGTGTCTGTTCAGTTGAATCTTTTTTTTTTCCCCACGGCTGGTCGGAGTGAATTTTAATCCCCGTCTTTCCTGGCAGGCAGCCAAACATTAGCTGTGAGCAGTGCCCTTGGGCTGTTGGTCTTATCTTCTGACCGAGCTAGCTGAAATGTTGAGTTAACTTGTTCTCTGCTCTCTTCTTCTTTTCCACCTTCTCGGCCTCTCGTACCCTGTAAAGGAAACTTCCACGCCCCACTCGCACACCTTTGACCCTCCCCAAGATGCTTTGCAATGCTTGCACCAGCATTAGCAATATGCAGTGCTGATCTGCCTTCCCAGGGGACTGCCTGAGGGATGGGGCCATTGGGTTGTGACATTCCCCCTCTTGACCCCGAATCAACATTTTGTTGTGAGGGGTCACCACTTAGGCTTCTATCCCCCCTGTGACACAGTTGCTGGGGTTACTCTTGGCCATCTACATAAACAGCAATATAACATATACAAAATTGTTAGGGCAGCAACAATTGCATACGCCAGCCAATAATGACTTCTAGCTCCATTAGCAACATAGCATAGCACCTCCCCCTGTTGGCACAGATGCCCCACTCGGATGGCTGTGGCAAAGGCAGCTTTCTCCAGATTAAACAATGTAAAGGAGGAGGTATCTGTCTGGAATATGGTCAGTTGTTCTCAGGTGTGCATCAAGGGCAGGAAAACATTGGGTGTAATCCATGAAAAATTAAACACAACATAGTTAGGGATATTAACCATACTTTGCATAACTGCGGGCCAAGCATCGAAAAATGTTGTGCCTGAGGCTGTAATAGCAAATCAACGGGTGCCTTAGGGTCGGTGGTTCTCCAAACACACAGAGGTATTGGTAAACACATGGGCCTTAGTGTGGGTGTATCCCGATGCCTCCCCTTCCCAGCAGATGTGTTGACCCACCTCATAAAAGTGGCCTGGCACTGCCTTTTCTCTACATATTATTTGAGGGGGCTCCATAGGCCACACCTGCCAGGTGTTGCCCTCTGCAATCCATATGTGCTGATAGAAGATGTAGCCAGCACATACTGCTTAGCCATGTCATTGGTGGGAGCCACCTCCCACACGTCGCGATGGACCACCCAATCCCAGATCCCAGATAATACGTGATGTCACCTTCTTAGGATGCTAAGCCACAATTTTCCCCCCTCCCCTCCACCAATGGATAATTGGCATTTTATTCCACCATGGCCAATTCTGAACAGTGATAAAATTAACTAAGGAGGAAAAAAGCATCGGACACCCGAGGATGCCCATAGATATGTGCCACCATACAGACATGATCTTGTCCTGATGAATTTTGCAGGCTTGAAGCAGCAAGAGCAGTCCCACCACTCCTGTCCCTGGGCTCTCACTATTACTGCTTGGTCCTGTTAACAAAGCAAGAGGGAAAGAAAAAGAACAACACAAATGCACCTATTGGGGAAACTGAGGCATGGATGAAAACTCTCTACATTATTAGTTATTCCATTACAGCCCTCTCTGGCTTTCGTTATGGATGTTATTTGTCTGGTTCAGAAGGCTACAATAACAATATTATGCCCCGAGATTATTAAATGCTATTGCTTGCTAAAGGACTTCCCATTCCACTTCCACTCCAGGCCACCACAGTTGGAACAGAGTTTGTCTCCATGGAATCCAGGGGAGGCTCGGGGCCATCTACCAGGTATTTTGCTGTGGCCCTGCCATGTCTATCCAGACTATGCCCTGTCTCCAAGGCGCCTCCCCTCCAGCCTTGGTCCACATGATGGCTCGGGCCCCACCAGCATCTCGAGCCAGGGAGAGCCTTTAGAGATATCTTCCCGCCTCATAATTATGAGCATCTCAAGAATCCCATGGCCAGCTGGAAACCCGGATGGTCCAGGCAGGTGGCTGGTCCACAACTGAGACCCATGATGCCATGGCCAGAAACCTAGGGAGAAACATATAGTTTGAATTGATTGGCATGTGCCCATTTTAATTTACCGGATAGCTGCAGGTGGTACAGTACCAGGGAGATGCAGTTCACAATGGAGTACAAACCCACCCACTTAACGTCCAGGGTGTGGGCTGCTTTCCCCAGTTTTTGCAACATTACCTTGTCTTCAATTTGCCATCCCCAGATGTCTTTAACAACAATCCCCTTACACTTGGCCTTTTCCTTATCTAAAGCAGCCTTTACAGCTTCATGGGTTTCACAGAGCTCCTTCCTCAACTGGGCAAAGCTGAGACGTTTTTGGTTGTGGCAACAGTAAATGTGATTATTGGTAAACACCGTACTGACATTACATTTATATTTATTTACAAATGGGGTAGCTAACACTTCCATCTTCCCAAAACACTCCTTCCCAGAAATTGACACATACACATTGCCCATTATGCAGTACTTTAATCTCCTTATCCAATTCATTCCACATACGGGATCCCAGTGAAATGTTTTTACTACAGGGCTCTGGAGCAACAGGCATGGACAAGCACACCCACTTCTGAGGAGTCCACTTGGTACAACCTCTGGTGTCCAATAGCTTCCCTCCCTCCCCAGCCCACTGGCTCGAGGTCCGGGGTAGCCAGAAGGATCCCGTGTGCAATATGGGGAGTGGGCTCTCTCCATTTCTTTGCCTCCAGAGCCTGTTGGTGTGCGATTTTAACAACAATTTCCCCCAATTACAAGGTCTGGCCTTACTATGCTAAATACATACCGCATCCATTCGTACTGATAAGTATCAATCAGTGATCTTTTGCTCTGCTTTAGCAAGTGTATGAAAATTTTAGTGTTTCCTGATATTATCCAAAACATTTTGTGTTCCAAGGTGAACAAAGCAAATATCTGCATTACAGTACATTCCATAGCTATAGCAGGATGGGTTCTTTTATTTCCATTTATTTCTGTATTAGGCTGTCCTGTAGCTAGGACAGAGAGCTTAATTTATTCTTAATCACCTCCAGGTCTACAGCATTTATAATCCCTGCTCCAAAACCAATTTTTCCTAATATGATGTCTGCTACGTGAGGAGGTTTCCCTGCAGCATTCGATACACAAAAATGCAGGAAGACACACAACACAAGACAAAACTCAAAACACAATTTCTGTTTTGACAGTAGATTCGTGGTATTTTTGGTTGCTTTTCAGCTGGTACCAGCTTTTCCTGTTTTTCTGAAAGACAAAATAACATGTTTCTACCCCTTTGGGGGTGGCAGATGATTGCTCAAAATATTCCTTTCTTTTACAAATACCCTTGCTGATTGCAGGCAAAACAGAGGAATTACCCCCATATTTTCCAGTGTTTGTTCTATAGGCAGGCCAGGTTTCAATGGCTTCTACTTTTATGAGTTAGGTAATTTGTATTCCTACAGATGCTCTCTGGCTCGCTTTTGGATTCCAAGCTAGTAGCAGCTCAGAGACTGTCTTACCAGGGACACAATCAGCTTTCACCAGAGTTCTGATTACTGTTCACTTTCAACTCCTGCTTACATTCCCTTTGTACATGTGGGGGCAGTTATGTTCCAACAGAACCTCCTTATCTTCTTTTAACGAATGTGACTAAATTGTCCCTAGTTAAATCATTTCACTTAGACAGTCTCTTTGCCTGGATTATTTACAGACATTCCTTTGGAAAAGGGCCCATTTTTCCTTCAGAGTGGCTGCAAAGAAACCAAGAATTTTCTTTTCTTTAACGCTTTGACAGCATTGAACTGCTTAATTCCCTCCAGCCTCTGCAGAATTAACTTCTCACTCTCTTTCCTTAAATCACTTGCTTATCTCCCAAAATGACACCTTCATCAACTCAGATGTTACCATTCCAAGTACTATTTCAGGGTCTGAATTTCCCATGCCTGTATTTACTGCTTCCTTTACTCCTGCCACTATGCTCTCAGTGTTTCCAAACCATTTTCCAATTTCTTTGTCTGCTGCCTGCCTTCTTGTCTGGGCCCAGTCCTTTTTTTTTTTTTTTTCTAGCTGCACTGTCCCTTTCCATAGGCACAGGCTTTGTCCCACTACCGATTTAGCAAGGAGGGTGGGCTTCTCAACTAGCTCCCACCCCTCCTGGTCCCTTGCCTTTTCATAATCACCCCATGTGGTACTCTCCTCATAGTTGGGGTGCCATATATACAACCTTCTCCCCCTTCACCTGCTGGACCTCTCCTCAGTCTTAATGAGGGCCGCTATAGGGTGCAACAAGGTTCCGCCCGAAATTGAGGATCCTCACAAAGGGAGAGATCAAAGCCCTCACAGGGGTCATCCAAATCATCCCCTGTGAGGCTCGGCACCTGGACTGAACTTACGGCCAACTGACATTTTAACTGTGGGCACACTGCCTTTGAAGTGCACTCTGGGTACAAATGGTCAAATCTTTGACGAGTCCCTGAGGGACTGGTACTTGCTTAGCCAATACTTCCAGGAGGGTGAGTTCCGCCTTTTCCACCAGGAAGTCCTGTCTCAAGGCTTGCAACTTGTCCTGGGCATAGGCTTGGGTTGCTGCCTGGTTAGTGATCTGCGCTTTCAATTGCTCAGTTCTGAATACCTGTTGGGTACACACCTCGTCCCCTCTTCCTAACTCTTCTTTCTGTCCCGACAACATTTGATACCACATGGCTGCTGCAGTCCATATTAATTCCACAGCTGCCCCTAGATTTTTACCCTTCTGCTTTTCATACTTGCTCTGCCCCTGGGAGGGGTTTTTTATTTGGTATATGAACCCTCAGTGGTAGAAGGCCAAGAAATACGGAGGTTGTGGCCTACCAGCAGGACTGCACTGGGTCTCTGCAGGGGCTCTGAGTCTTTTCTGACTGCCGTTGCACATTGAGTGGATGTTTTCAGTGAACTCTCCACAATGACTCTAAGATCTCTTTCTTGAGAGGTAACAGCTAATTTAGATCCCATTATATCATATGTATAGTTGGGATTGTTTTCCAATGTGCATTAATTTCTCCTAAACATCCTGGAACATACTTTGGGAAGTGGTCAGAGCCCTCCAGGGTGTCTAGGGACCACCTCCTGCAATTCATGGCTTCTCCTCCAGCTTAATTCTGTCTCCCTGATGCAGCCATAGCTCTGCAAACAAAGAGCCCCCTATGCTGCCCTTGCGCCTCTCTCCTGTCCTATCTTCTTCTGGCTCATCTAGTTTCCGTCTTTTTAAAGGACTGGACCAACACTTTTTCTGTCTGTTCCTCTTCTGGGAGGTTCCATTCCTTCCATGTCCACCAGTCCACAGAGAAGCTGGAGTAAACTGGTTTTATCTAGAATACATTTACTCCCTTATTCTGTCCAGGCGAGAACTTGTTAGGGCTGATAGTCTGTAATGACCAACCTATATATAGACAGATGCCGCCGTCTGAGCCTCCTGCCCATTAGTGCAAGGAGCATAAGTGAAGAGTTCAGGAAAATCCCAAAGATATAAGGATACAGACAGTGCATACAATCTAATGTGAGTTAATAGGGTTAAAACATCTGTTTGATGTGCAGTGGAAATCAAACAAACAAACAAACAGAACATTGGGAATCATAAAGAAAGGGATAGATAATAAGACAGAAAATATCATGTTGCTTCTCTAACAAATCCCTGGTACGGCCACATCTTGACGATTGCATTCATATGTGGTTGTCCCATCTCAAAAAAGATTTACTGGAATTGGAAAAGGTACAGAGAAGGGCAACAGAAATTATTAGGGGTATGGGACAGATTCTATATGAGGAGAGATTAATAAGACTGAACTTTTCAGCTTGGAAAAGAGACAACTAAGGGGGGATACGACAGAAGTCTATAAAATCATGACTAGTGTGGAGAAAGTAAATAAGAAAACTAGGGGTCACCCAATAGAAGTAGTCAGAAGCAGATTTAAAACAAAAGGAAGTATTTCTTCACAGTCAACCTGTTGAACTCTTTGCCAGGGGAAGTTGTGAAGGCCAAAACTATAAAATGGCTCCAATAAAAACTAGATAAATTCATGGAAGATAGCTCTATCAATGGCTATTATCCAGGATGGGTAAGGATGGTGTCCCTAGCCTCTGTTTGCCAGAAGCTAGGAGTGGGCAACAGGATATGGAATGGCTTGATGATTCCCTGTTCTGTTCATTCCCTCTGGGGAACCTGGCACTGTCAGGACACTGGGCTAGATGGAACCTTGGTCTGACCCTGTATGGCCATTCTGATATTCTTATAGAGACCACCAGATGTATCTGTCCCCCTCCCCCGGCTGCAACGAACTAGACCCCACTCTCCTTCCAGAGCTGAGGTAGAACCCAGGAGTCCTGATGGGGTCTCTCTCTCTCTCAGTAGAGTTAGTAACAATGTAAGAATATACATTAATATTTTAAACCTAACCAGTATCCATTATGTGACTTGGCACAAGATGTCAGAACATGTTAGTATTAGAGCTGAGTGGGTCTAATATTTATTTTATTTTCTCCTAATATCAGAATTAGATACAGTGTTCCTGTCAGCTAATTGCTAAATTATCTTCCCAAAAAATGGAGTCTTGAAGACCCTAAGTAGCCCTTGGAATAACAGTTAAAGTTGCCACCCCTACCAAAATCTGAAAATGCTCTCTTGTAGCTTGTATGGGGGGAGGGAGATGGAAAGGATCCAGCAAGAGACAGGGAGAGGGGAACAGAGGAGCAAGAGACCGGGGCGGATCCTTGGGGGGAAGAGGTAAAGCAGGGTGGGAACCTTGGCAGAAGAGGTGGGGCAAGAGGTGGGGTTTCAGGGGTCCAAATACCAGCAATTAGAGACATGGTAACCCACAGAATTGTACACAGACCTATTCCCCACTTTGTCATGCTGACACAGCACAGAAAGGTCAGGAAAGTATCTAATGTCTTTTTTACTGTCCGGTAAGTGATTCAGGGAAGAGGGTCCAGCACCATGTCACCAGCTAGCTCTGCACAGAGCTCGGTCTGAGAGCCAAGGCACCAGGAGAAAACTTTACACCCCTTTATGAGTAAGTAGCAGGAGCAGCCTGTTCCGGATCTGTTTGGTCCTCACACCGTAAATGATGGGGTGTAGCGTGGCGGGCACAATCAGGTACGCGTTGGCCATGAGAATGTGGAACTGTACGGCCATGTTCTGGCCAAACCGGTGCATGAGGGCGGAGGAGAGAACTGGGATGTAAGAGGCTAAAATGACAAAGAGATGGGAGCCGCAGGTCCCAAAAGTCTTGAGCTGGGCATCCTTTGTGGGCAGGCTGAAGATGGCCCTGAGGATCTGGGTATAGGACACGGTGATAAAAAACACATCCAGAGCAATCACCAAGAAAGTCACAGAGAGGCTGTAGTAACTACTGATGCGGATGTCAGCACAGGCCAGCTTCACCACAGCCATGTGCTCACAGTACGAGTGGGGGATGATGTTGGTTCTACAATATGGCCACCGCCTGGCCAGGAAGAGAAAGGGCAGTATGAGCATGACGCCACGCAGCACCACTGCCAGGCCGATCTTGGCTACAACAGGGTTTGTCAGGATGGTGGAATGTCTCAGGGGATCACAGATGGCCACGTAGCGATCCAAAGCCATGGCCACGAAGATCCCAGACTCTGTCACTGCAGTGCAGTGAATGAAGAACATTTGAGTGAGGCAGGCATTAAAATCTATCTCCCTGGAATTGAACCAGAAGATGCTCAGCATTTTCGGCAGGATGGACGTAGACAGGATCAGGTCAGTGACAGCCAGCATGCAGAGGAAATAGTACATGGGGACATGGAGGCTCGGCTCTATATTCACGATGAAGAGGATGCTGAAGTTCCCCAAGACGGCTACTGCGTACATGGCACAGAAGGGGATGGAGATCCATACATGGGCCACCTCCAGGCCAGGAATACCCAGCAGGATGAAGGTGGAGGGGTTTGTGAAGTCAGTTGTGTTGGAATCTGACATGGAGTAGCAGAGGTGTCCAGCGCTGAGGCACAACGGTGTCTCCTTCATGGTCTGAACTTTCACATGACTTTCTGTATGTGTCTAGGGTGATGATCGCAGTACAAATGCCTGGTGGAGAGACAATGTTAATATGAGACACTACATGCACTACTGGAGGCTGTTCTCATGGGTGAAGCAAATTGGTAGCTCTTCACACACTGAAAAATGACGTTTTCATTACTCAGATAAATGAATTATGAAGAACTGACCCTATTAATATCAATTCCATAGTTTATGGTGCTCCATGCAGCAATAATTCCTACACATCATGGTGTGGAAAACCTTAATAGGAACCAGCAGGAAACATGAGTGTGGATACTGGTTATCTTGTTCCTTAGGCCTTGTCTACACTGTGAAGTTTTTTCACCAAAAGGCAGCTTTTGGTGAAGAAACAGTGGAGGTGTATACTCTGCAAAGCCACTTTTGATGACGGAACTCCTCAATTTCAGTGAGATTATAAAACTACCATGATGAACATTGTAAGGCCTTTTTATCAGAAGTTTTGTTGCTGAAGTGCCAATGTTGACACTTGCACTTGATTTTACCGCAGTCATAGGCCTCCCAAAGGAATCCCACTCTGGTCAGAAATTTCAACTCTGCTACCCTGCATCCAGGTAAACACCTTCCACCCACAAACCCCTGTAAATTCCCGGGAATTTTGAAATTCCTCTTCCTGTTTGCTCTGCATGGACAGCTCACTTCACATGTTCCCAGGTAACCATGGTGAATCCACGCAGCATTTGCTCTCCTATTTGGACCACTGGAGAGCTACTCAGTATTTGGGGAGAGGAGGATGTGCAGTCATCACCCAGTATCTAACAGATAAAGCCAATAGAAATGGGATTTCCGAGACAGGCTCTGAGAATGGGGGAGGCTGCCATATATGGCCTCTGAGAATGGGGGAGGCTGCCATATGTGGACTGAAAAATCTGGGTCTGTTTAGTTTAGAGAAGAGACAAAGGACAGGGCAGATGATAGAGGAGAACAAAATCAAAGAATGGAACTGATTACAGTCAAATAGAGAAACAGAGAACAGTTCCCAACCATTAATAGCTATCTACAGATACCCTTCAAAAGGGATAATTCCCCAAAGCTGAGGGAAATTATCAGCAAAACTGATTTGGAGGAAAATATTAGACAGGAAAACAGGAATGAAAATTGGGAGTTCGTTAAGAAGAGTTTACTGGATAGCCAAAAATTTACGATTCCACAGTCAAAGAAGTGGAGAACTTTGGCTACAAACCAGATTCAGTGGCAAAGTGAAGGCAGCAATTATGTGGGAAAAAAACAATATATACAAATGGGAAAAGGGGGAAAATAGATAGCAAAGCAATACAAATGGGATGTTATGAAAGTTGATAAGGGACGTGAAAGACATCAGGGAAAAATCTATGGTTGGTGGGGCTAAGATTAATAAAAAGGAGGTTATTAAGTACATTAAGAACTAAAAAACCCTAGAAAAGGTTTAGGCCAATTCATAGAAGGAGAAAGGAAACTTCTTAATGTTGCAGAAACCATATGTAACCCTTCTGCCTCTCTGAGTTGGCAGCAACAAGGGCCGGGTTCAGTATCCAGGGGTTCTATTTCAATAACAAAATGCAAAACCGGCTCGAGCCCCACCCAGTGACCTGGGACAATTACATACCACCCGCGCCCCCAGGCACCTCTAGGAGGCAATTCTTCCCCACTCGCAAGCACGGAGTCCGAGTGTAGCAAAATCCTTTTAATAAAGGAGGGAAACAATGCGGCATAACGTTGGAGAAACACCACAAACAGAATTATAACACAAACCATAAGCAAAAACCCACCTCCAAGTACGTTTGGCAATGTCCTTTCCCCCTTAGGGTCTTAAGTCCAACCACCCCAAAGTCCAACAACCCAAAAATCTCTGTTTCTGGTCAGTGCAACCCCAGAGTTCAAAAGTTTATCTGCAGAGTTCCCCCCTCCCAGCCTGGGTGGAAATGGCGGGGGGGGGGGCACACAGGATGTTAAGGGGCACCTTACGTGGGCTAGGGCCAACTGCTCTGCCTCTCCATGGAGTTCTGCTGCAGCCTTCACCACAACCGGCTTCACTCCACCAGCTGTGCTGCTCCTCCAGCCGACCTGTGAGCCGCTCCAGCCATCCCCGCAAACCGCTCCACTCCGCTCACTGTTCCATGGGCTGCTCCAAGACGCTGCAAACTGCTCCACTCTGCCAGCCGCTTAGTGATAGATGTTCAGGCTTCCCCACTAGTTAACACAGCACTCAGTGATCTCAGCTCAGTAAGCTTTTAGTGATTTCAGCTTGTAGTAGGGGAGCCCCAGGTGCTGGTGCACTATTGGCCCAACATGAATTCAGCTCAGCAGCCTCTAGATGGACTCCTAATGGAATCAAAATTAGCTCTGCTCTTCAACAGTGGAGAGAGGAGGATGTGCAATTGGTGTTCCAGGCCCTCAAAAGGGGCCCATATCATCAGGCACACACACACCAGTCCCCAACCTCTCTCATTTCACTGGGTTTTGGCACCCATGTCCCTTGTCTAGCAAGTGCTACTTAATTGATGTTGAGATATCTCTGTCATAAAGCAGTCTCATAGTTCCTCATTCACATAATCAGGGTGACAACACTTTATTCCTCTTGCCGCAATAACAAAGAAATAATCATCCCAGGCTGCTGTGGGCTATACTAGGTGGGGTGGGTGTGCCAATGCAAATACCTGAAATTCCTTTCCACACTCCCCATAATTCACCACCAGATGTCAGGGTAGAGCTCATCCTGACTCAGCTTACACGTAGATGTGTTGCAGAAATTGTTCTGTTCTGCATTCGGAAAGAAGCAGTATGAGGTACTCATATCACATGAAGTGATGGAACAGTCTCCAGTCCATTAGCTGCCAAGGAGAATGTTAAACAGCATCTATAGTAGAACCATAGAGTTATGAACACTGAAGTTACAAACTGACTGATCAGCCACACATCTCATTGGAACCAGAAGTATGCAATCTGTCAGCAGCAGAGCAAAAAACAAACAACCCCCCCCCCAAATGGAAATACAGGACACTTCTGTGTTAAACGTAAACTCTTAAAAAAACAATGGGAAAGTTTAAGAAAAAAGCTTTGACAAGGATAGGAAACAGTGGAAAAGCTGTTATAGGGTTAGTTCAAAAAAAGTCTATGAATGTAATTAATGCCAGTAAACACATGTGTAAGGGTTCACTCCCCATGCTGAACTTTAGGGTACAGACGTGGAGACCCGCATGAAGACCCCCTAAGCTTATTTCTACCAGTTTAGGTTAAAAACTCCCCAATTCCTTGGATTAAGTAATGCTGCCACCAGCAAGTGAACAAATATTTAGGGAGGGCCACTTGGAGCCCTACCTTCCTCAAATATCTCCCCAAGCCCCTACACCCCCTTTCCTGGGGAGGCTTGAGAATAATATCCTCATCAATTGGTGCCGGTGAACACAGACCCAAACCCTTGGATCTTAAAACAATGAAAAATCAATCAGGTTCTTAAAAGAAGAATTTTAATTAAAGAAAAGGTAAAAGAAATCACCTCTGTAAAATTGGGATGGTAAGTACTTTACAGAATAACAAAAGACTCAAGAACATAGAGGATCTCTCTCCTTAAAGTTACAAAACCAGGGATAAACCTCCCTCTAGACAAGGAAAATCACAAGCCAAAATCAAAGTAAACTAACACATTGCCTTCAATTACATCAAAAGTCTGAACATATAACACTGATGAAAGAAAATTGTATACATAATTCATATTTAGCCTGTGGAACTCCTTACCACTGACGTTACTGGAGCAAAGAGTTTAGCTGAATGGGATTTACAAATGGATTGGCCATTATAGGTTGTGCTAGTGGCAGCACAGTTAGTTAAGTCTGTCTGACGCCTTCAATTAGGAGACCTGATATTCAGTTGCTTATAAAGTTTGCCAGTCTTTAAATGTTTGGACTCAAATTTCCCACACTGGGTGTCTGCTTCCAGCTGAATTGTTTTTTTCAAAGTTTAAGATATAAAAGTTCAGCCGACTTCTTGAATGAAGCTAGGAGAGGAGATATCTCGCCAATGTTCAAAAAGTCAGGTAACAGCCTCACCAGTTAACAGCCAGAGCCCTGAGATGCAAGAGGAGGACGTAACAGCGTCTGTGCATTAACACACAGCTGGCTCCTGAGGTCTTTACTCAAAGGATTTTTGCCTCAGTGGGGCCAGAGCAATATACAGGCCGTGGCCTCAGAATTTGGCCTTGTATTGTACATCTACTGACATCTTTCATCCTGAAGGATCCACTGTGCCACTGAAATACAGCCACTTTGGGGCTGGAGGCCATCAGCCGGGGAGGCACAGCAAAGAGGGATGTTTTGGCCCATGATACTGGAGCAAACTTATCCCCTGTGGCTAGGGGCCTGGGTTGTTTAATGGCTGCACAGAGCGGAAAGGACCACAGACCTATTCTCTATCCCATCATGTCCACATTACACTGGGTTTGCTGAGCAAGTGAGCTCCTGACCAAGAGATGGGTACCTGTGAATTCTGAGACGGGTGTGTCTTCTCTGGGAATCCCGCTCCGGTAGCCGTGTCCCACAACTCTCTCACCCCAGCATCTGCAGCAGCATCCCATGCTGAGAGCTGATACAGTGGTCTGCTCTGTTTATAGTATAGCTCTGTGCAATCCCAGGGGGGTTCGCTCAGCCTCTATGGGAGAAACAGCATCTGGAAATAAACAGGCTGGAGACCGGAGACCCTCTAGACAATGTCTCTCTATCCATGTCTGCGCTTCTGTGCTCTTTATCCAGCTTTGGGAGTAAACCTTCCCAAAGGGAGATGAGAACTCGGGCTCTGTTCTGAGTCAGAGAGGAATTGGCTGCTCTGTGCATTTGCGTATTTTTAAAAATTATAGTTGTTTAGAAAGAAAACTAGGGATAATGCCTAGATCTCCCAAAGGACTGATACCGTTCTAGACAGGCACATCTGGAGATAGACGACTGACGGGAGACACAAGCACTCTCTGCAGGCACACGGGGCTGTTGCTAAGGGGTCAGAGATCAGTAATGCTCATCTGTAACTATGACCATACTGGGCAGCATCTTTCATTGAAGGATGTTCAAAACACCTAGCAAAGGAAAGTCACTATGAACATATCCCCATTACTCAGATAGGTAAACTGAGGCACGGGGAGAGGTGAGGTGGCCAAGGTCTCACAGAGACTGAGTGGCAGGATGACAGACAGAACCCAGGAGTCCTACTGTCCCTGCCATAAGCACGGTCTCTCTGTCACACCAACAGGGAAATGTACCGGGGCTGTTCATTGGGTGGGATGGAGAGGAAAGTCTGGTAGAGGTTGTCTAAGCCTTCACCATCCTCTGAAGGTGAATCTGAGGTTTTCAGAACTAGGTGAGGTTGTGAGCTCCCTGCTCCTGTGAGGTGTAACCTCCGGAATTCCACTTCCGCTGCCCCTCAGAAACCTGCCAACACATCACAGTCACTGGGGTCACTTTGGGGGAACAGGCACAATAAAAGCAACACCGACAGAATGTTCCTGTGGGTAGAGGGTAGTTGGGGGCGTGTCCTAGGGAAAGAGGACTTGCCCTCCCCCCAAAGCTGCTGTGGAACAAGGGGGCCCTATGGGCGGGATAGAGACTGGATCAGTGTTTGCACTGGATTAGTTCTCTCCCTCTCGGTTCATTTCTTCCCAGTGTGTCCCATGTGGAATTGAAATCGAATGTTCCAGGCTGAGTCAGACATTCCAACACTGACCCGGCTGAAGGACGCTTGGATTCCCACAGCTGAACTCTGCCTGCTCCTCTGGCTAATCGGGGGTCTTTCTCTGGCATGGCACACCTGGGTTTTTAAGCATTGGAATGATACTGAACAAATTCTCCTGTCCAACCCGAACAGGGGCAGCACATCCACCTGTATTCAATTTACTAACACTCTGTAGCTGGCCAGCATGGTTAGACCGTCATCTGTAGCTATTGGCAAATGGGGGTCTAGGCCTTGATTTGGCTGGATTTTTGTGTTTATAATTTATTCTTATTATCTGAATTGTGGAAGCCTCCAGAGGCTCCGCTCCAGTTCAGGGCCCCTTCTGCTGGGCCCTTTGCAAATCCAGAAGGATAAACAGCCTCTGCCCCAAGGAGCTTAGAAATCAAATTAAGATAAGACACAGCTACTGTGTGCAATAAACCAGAGAGGGGGCAGGCGGGGAGACGGGGGAGGAACAGCACTCAGAACGGGTGGTTACATAGGCTGCCGGGTGGGTGTGAGACAGCGGAAATGCACAGCCCTGCCCTGGCTATTAGAAATGTGTCCAGGGCCTCTAAGAGCAGAACACGTGTTTGGGGAACTAGATTGGGGCTAACGAGAACGGGCCATTGAGTGGCGGCTGCAGCCGACACACAGCTGGGAGCGCAGGGCTCTCCGTTAGCTTTTGTAACTCTGCTTTAGTTATAATAACGCCGCCCTTTGGAGCGCGCAGACTGAGCCTCCTTCTCATGAATTCCCAGGACAACCCCTGGTGCCAGAGGGGAGACCAGAGGAGAGGGCAGAGGTAACAGGGCTGTCGGGGACAGTGAAGGACCCCAAACAGCCGTGGCTGGAATGTCAGGGCAGTTCACAGTCCGTCCCTCACACGGCCCAGGCTGCGCTGCAGGGATGCTGCAGGTCGGACACTCGGTCTAGTGGTGGCCACATGCGCTCCGGCTCTGCGTGGCAGGGCCCTTCTTCCCAGTGTTGCCCTCCCCCCCCACCTCCATCAGGTTTAGGATCCCTCTCCAAGCCTGGCCTGCAAGGCCTCTTGACCTGGGGGCGTCTCCCTGCCTCGGGCCTGCTGCCCAGGGTTCCCCTCCCTGTCCCCAGCTGCTCACTGCACCCGGCTCCGGATTGCTCCAGCCCCAGCTCCAGCCCTACCCCCAGTTCCAGCTCCAGCTCCCTGGGCTGCTGTGGCTCTGCTCCCAGCACTGACCTGCTCCCTGGGCTGCTTCTCTGACCCCTCTGCTTCAGGCCAGTGCAGTTCTGCTCCCAGCTCCACATCGGCCCCTGCTCTCTCCTTAACTCAGCCCTGCTCTGGGCCAGGCAGCCCCAGCCTCCTGACTCCCTCATTGGCCTGCCTGCCCAGTCAATCAGGCTGACTGGGACCATTGGCCTCTCCCCATTGCCCATGGGGGCTGTCAATCTTAGGGTTCTGGATTCTCATTGACTCTCCCCCTTCCTTTCGGTACTCGGAAAGGCCAACCAAAAATCCTCACCAAGTTTTAGTTAGTGGCCAACAGTCCCCTCATGCAGAGCTGAAGCTAATGAGCCCAACCTGCAGTTGTTAACAGTAACGGAAGCCTTCAGAGCTCAGGCTGGTTGGGTCGGAGCAGGAGATGGCACCCATCCCATTCTTCAGTCACACACTGGAGTTCAGTGCACCGGGAATTATCGATACAAAGCACCAGACACACAACGGTTTGGTTCATTTCCTACCCGTGCCATTGAGTAGCAGGAATTTCCTGTGTTCCTTTCAACCTGCCCAGACCCAAAATGTGGCACCCAGTGTGTGACAAGGACCCAGACTGAGGCCCACACAAATATTATCCTCTCAGGGGACTCTAGAGAGATTTGTAGATTATACCAGGAGGGACCATTGTGACCATCTGCTCTGACCTTCTGCATTGCACAGGCCATAGGACTGCCCTGGACTAATTCCTGTTTGAACTAGTGCAGATCGTTGAGAAAAACATCTCATGTCGACTGAAACATGGCCAGTGATGGAGACACACCGCGATACTTGCTAAATTGTTCCAATGGTCAATTACCTTCAGTGCTAAAAAATTCCATTTCATCTCTAGTCTCAATTTGTTTATCTTCAATGTCCAGCCACTGATTCTTGTTCGACCTTTGCCTCATAGCTTTAAGAGCCCCCTATTATCAAGTTTCTATTCCCCGTTGTGAATGTTGAAAGAAGCAATCATGTTACTCCATAACCTTCTCCTCGTTACGAGTGTGGAGGACAGGTCTGGTGCACTCTCAGTAGCCTGTGTTGCTGAGGAGACTCTCTGCAGACTTCAGTACTAGTTGGAGTTTCGAAAGACGTGAAGGCGTCATGCCCAGCAGTACAGACAGGAGTAACTAAGGTCTATATAACTGAGGCCAGGCCATCGTTCACCATTATGGGATAGAGTCTCCTAATCAACCTAATATAGTAAAAAGCACTACACACAGACGCTGCTATGAGAGAGCTCAGCATCAGCAAGGCATTCCAGAACCCTCTAGACTACGGACTGAATTGCACTATTGTGGGTATAAACCTTCAGTCAAAGGACGCTGCACCGTGGCTGCTAACTATTCAAAATGCTTTGCTCTGCTCACCAGCATCACTTCTGTCTTGCTTGGGTTCAGCTTCAGCCAGCTGTTCCATCCAAGAACTGGGCCAACTTGGAGATAGTGATGTGGTCGTATGGGAAGGAGAGGAAGTAGCTCGATGTCACCTGCATATTGCTAGCGTTTGAGTTCATGTTGTGTGACCAATTCCCGTAGTGGCTGAATGGAGATGTTGAAAAGCCCCAGAGAGAGAACTGATCCTTGTGGGACTCCACCAGGTATGGGTCTAGTGCTGGAGGTGCAGTTTCCCATCGCTGCTAATTGGGTGTGTCCCTCCAAGAAGGATTCAGACCATTTTAGTGCATCCTGCTGGACTCCTGCCACCTCTTAGGTGAGACAGCAGTATTTCATTGCCAACAGCGTCAAATAATGCCAAGAGATCCAGGAGGCTGAGCATGGATGTCTGTCCCTCGTCCATTGACAGGAGATCATCCATCAGTGCCTGTAAAGCAGGGGAAGTGGATGGCAATTGATACAAATTAGAAGTTTTGAACTGTAGAAGATGGGTTAGGAAGCAAAAGATACCAGAAACTAACCCATGGCTGGCAGGGCCAAGGAAAAAAAGAGGAAGATTTGCAAGTACATTAGAAACAAAGGAAATCCTAATAGCAGTACAGGCCTGTACTAGATGCAGATAGTCACACTGTTAATAATAACGCAGAAGGGCAAAAATGTTTTACAAACCTGTCTGTGCTGTATTTGAAAGAGTCAGGATGCTGTACTCATGAACATGAATTTCTTTGCAGCCCACTGGTAGCTATGGAGGATGGAAAACAGCACCTACTAGGGATCAATATTTTTAAATCAGCAGCCCCAGAAATTTCGCACCCAGAGAGTCCTAAAAGAGCTGTCCAAAGAGATATCTGCCCCGCTAATGTTAATTTTAATAAATATTAGAACACCAGGGCTATCCCAGAAGACTGATGAAGTGCTCATGTTCTGTCAGTATTCGAAAAGGGATGATGTGGGTATGAAATCCCTGTTAGTTTGACATCACTCCTGGGCATAAAAATGGAAAAAGGGACTTAGTCAATACAGAATAAAAGGGTAGGACTATAGTTCATGGCTTTTTTGGGCAATAAGAAGTTTGGGTGATAAAGGGAACTGGGGAGATGGAACAGACTTGAACCATTGCAAGTTGTTTGACCTAGTAACACACGACATTCAGATTAACAAACTAGCACTAGACAAAATCAAATCACCTTTCTAACAGCCCCAGATTGTGACCATTCGCTTCCCAGCTTATAGCTTTCCCTGCTGCTTAGCCAAAGGCCTTAGCCTAAGAACCAGGCCTCAGACTGTCATAGTGAGAACAGGCCCTTACAGGGGCTAACAATGATTTTGATTCTTTCTTTTATACCTCTATAACTAGCTAAGTGATACGAATACACCTAAATTTTGCAAACAGGCCTAAATATCTATATCTTAACAATGTGTGTGTGTGTGTGTGTGTGTGTGGGTTGTATATACATATATATAAATATAATGCCAACAATATATATGCCATTATGTGGTGTGATTTTCATTTGACTGTTTCCCATCAGATCCTACCTATATTTTTTCATCTTCCGTCCTCTCCTTCTTATTAGGATATAGAGAATCTCCATTAAGAGGTGTATGGTATCCTTTCCTTGAAACAGACTGGGAACTGTTAACATCTCTTCGTTGCGGTTTTACAGACAATAGCTCCAAGGTTTCACTCTGTGAAATGCTTTCTGTTTCTGAAAAGTCCAGAAAAGACAAAGCTGTGGCCTAGGCTCCAGCAAAGAGCGATACTGAGGTGTAGGACAAGGAGAAGCGTAAGAGAGTTATAAATAACACTGCCTCAGAATCCCCTGTCCGGTACAGTCACCCAGCACGGCATCCACCTGAGACAGGAAGTGGATACTCAAAGTTCTATCATTTCCACATTTGGCCTTTAGTTATTTTCGGGCAGCGTGAGATAATTGCTGTGCCCCTGTGCATCTTATCGGGGTGTTACCCCGGCAGCCCGGTGAAGATCATTGGAAGTGTGACCTTGTGAGCTATTCCATTGTTAAAGAAGGAAAGCAGGGGAAGTTTGCATAATGAAGATACCCACAAGCTACTGCGAGTGGCACCCAAGCCCTACAGAGGGGCAGCAGAGCCCACAGAGCTCTGAGACAGCATCTGATCCCTCGGAAGCACCTGGGGCTGTTCACTGTCAGCGATAGGTTACTGGGCTAGACGAAGTCAGATCTGATCCACTAGGGCAGGGTTATTGAGTGAACGTTTGTAAAGTGGGAAGTGCTTTCTGCAGGGGGGTAAGTTGCGTATTAAGCAGTTACATTCTAGCTTAGCCCAATTTAAACCAATGCCTTAGAGGTGAAATGCTGAAAATAATGTTCACAGCCCTGGGAGCGACCAAGTCCATCTTGGGGGATAGAATATAAATCTCTTTTACAATCCCTATTCAATAGTTAACTAAAGTGAATATCTCAGGCAAATGTCTGATATAGAGACTTACGAAGGTGGAAACTAATGAGAGGAAGAGGAACATTCACAGCTGCAGATTCTCTGGGGAGATCAGGAAACCCTGTGGGGAATTGGGGAGTTATGTGTATATTACATACACGGCCACATGAGCCTGAGACGGACAGTTCCTGCACTTCGGATGTCACATTCGTTTCTCTCCGGAACACAACTCTATTAATGAGTTTACATTGTACAGATCCCTGTGCAGTGTGTAGAACCCCCCCACACACACCCCTTCACTGGCCCAGTGTGAGGTTGTATGAGATAGGGGAAGCCTGCTTGTGACTTTTTACACAACTTTAGGGAACTGGGCCTGAGGCTCCTTTGTGTGCTCTGCATTGTGTCAGGGTGTGTTCACCTTATTCTGTAAAGAACATAGAACAGGATCACAGTCCAGCAGCCTCCTCTCTGTCTGCCTGCTCCATGCTCCCAGCCCAGTCAGTGCTGAGACCCCAGGCTGTGGGGGACAGAGGGAACATCCTGGCTGGAACCAGGAAGTTCTCCCAACATGCTGCAGTTTCTAGTCCACAGCTTGTAGTTCCCAGGGCAGCTGTTGAACCACACTGGACTGTGGGCTACAAGAGCAAGACAGTATAATTCTGCGTTTATACTTCAGTCAGGGGTGTGAGCCTGGGGAGCTGGCAAATTGGATGGTGTCTGTTTTTTGTATTTGGATGGCTTAGGTAAGCCTTCAGATAGCTCAGTTGGGTGTGTGGCACCATCTGCTGTCACCTTGGGTGATAATCGGGTTGGGAGAGGATGAATCACCAGCAAAGCAGTGCGAAAAATGGCCAACCTAGTTGGGTGGTTAGAGGGGTGCAGCAGCAGTTCCTCGGCTCCCAGATTGCATCCTGAGATGAAAATGTGTCACACTCATACTCTTCGGAACCCATATTAAGGCTCCAGACACTTGTGACACAAGCATGGGGGAGGGTCTGCATCCCAAACAAAAGATCCAGATGTAGCAGTTGTTTGACTCCTTTTCCACCATGTTCTCACCCAGCAGGGCACAGCTACCTAATGTAGTGAAATGGCTCTAGGGCAACAGATTGGTGAAATCCCGATGCTGTGCTTTCTTATAATGTGGGACAAAATTTGAGAGGAACTCCAGGACATTTGGCTCTGGGACTGGTGAAGGAATCACACAGTGAGTGGAGACATCCCATGGTTCCAGTTCTGACACAGGTTAGCACAACCCTTTTCTGCATGGGTTTCTGAAAGATCAACACACTAATGAAATTTTATGCTTATATGATGCAGAGAGAAGATGAGCCATTAGAACAGTTGGGAGCTGCCAGATATATATCCATTTTTGACCTCACAAAGGGATACCGGCAAGTAACTTTGATGCCATAATCCTAGGAGAAGAAAGCCTTTTCCATGCTATCATAAACATAGAGATAAGGGTAACATAGAATCCCACCTGGGAAGCTGTTCTAAACAATTTTACCTGTAAGGGGTTATGAAACTCAAATAATCTGGTTGGCACCTGACCAAAAGGACCAAAAGGAAAGAAGACACTTTCAAATCTGTGATAGGGGGAAGTTTTGTTTGGTCCCTCTCTGGACAGAGAAAGAGACCAGGCAGGTGAAACATCTCCTGAAAACTTACCTGAAATGATCCATTTAGGTTTACAAAAATTGTAGTAAGGGCAAGGAAATACATTAGATTATCTTTTGTTTTAGCTTGTGAATATTCCCTATGTTAAGAGGGAGTTTTATTCCTGTTTGGTGTGGGGTTTTTTTGTTTGTTTGTTTTTTTGGTAACTTTGAAGCTGAGCCTAGCAGGGAAACCTTTGTGTTTTAAATCTTTTTATTACCCTGTAAAGATACCTTCTATCCTGATTTTGCAGATATGATTCTTGTACTTTTTCTTTAAGTAAAGTTCTCCCTTTAAGAACCTGATTGACTTTCAGTGTCCTAGAGACAAAGGGTCTGGTTGGTACTCAAGCCTCTGCAGGAAAGGGGGTGAAGGGGCTTGGGGGAATATTTTGGGCACATAGGGACTCCAAGTGACACTTTTCCTGAATTTTTGTGTAAATCACTTGGTGGTGGCAGCAATACCGTCCATGGACAAGGAAAGGAATTGTACCTTGGGGAAGTTTTAACCTAATTTGGTAGAATATAAGCATACAGAGTCTTTCATGCAGGTCTGTATCCCTGAGTTCAGAATGGGGAGTGAACCATGACACACACCATTTGGCTTGCATCAATTCAGGATCACATCTTTTGGCCTCCACAGGGTGGCAGTGAATTTCAGAGTCTAAAGGAATGGATATTACAATTGCCTGGGTGGTATGCAGTGATACACTGCTACGATGAATTGAAAATTATTTTTGGTCTTGTATATTGTGGCAGCAGTCTCACACATAGTACAGATGACAGTACATTGCACAGAGAAAAGAAAACAGTCGTCAGTTGTTAGGCTGAACAGTCTGCAAGTTTACGTTTCTCCTGAGAATCTGAGCTCAGGGAACTGGCAAATCTTTTCACTCCCAGGGAGGCTCTCAAGCTGAAATTCTTCGGGGTCTATTTTCTGCTCTTTCCTCTTGCTGCTCTTGGATCCAAGGGAGTTGTAAGTGAGTCCTGGCCAATCTGAGAGTCCAAAGGGATTGTTCAGCTGACTCATAAAGGTAGTTGTCTAACGTTCTGAGTCTCAGACATTTGAGATTCATAGGCTGATTCTCAGGGCTCTGCCTTCCTGTCGCTGTAAGGAGATTTTCTCTCTCTGCTGAGCAGGATTTAGGTGAGTTGCTTGTTTCTGTATTAAAATTAGTGTTAAAGGTGCAGGAAGGGTTCCAAGGTTCAAGTCAAACCGTTTGGGCAAGAATTCACCAGCACATAGATTTGAACTGCTTAGTATAGTTAAAAACACAAACGGATTTACCTGGCAAAATGGGAACCACAAATGTTATGGAAATAGTTATTTGTTTTTCAAATCATTTCCTTGTCTCTTACCGCATCCTTCTGTCTAACTCAGTAGCTTCCTTTTGGGGTCTGTGTGGTTTTCCCTCTGGTTCACTCAAGTTTTCCAATTCAGTAACTTCACTGCACTGTAAGGAAGTGCAGCAAAAGCCTCTGCAGTGGGTATCTGTGTTACCAGAGAGTTCACCACAAGAATGGGTTTGCACAGTGGTCAGATTCTGCCCTCACAATCTGCCTTCCGTGGCCACTCCAGAGAGCAAAATCAGGGCCCATATGTTTTGGAATCCCCATCTTTCATATACAGTCTCAAAATACCACATAAACTGGGGCTTTCCTTCCGACTCAGCACTCTCAGTAGGAGGACCTGAAGCCATGATTTTTAAAGCTGGGAGCTGAAAGCTAAACACTAAGGGTGAATCTGATCCTAATGGCAAAACTCCCAATACATCCAGGAGTTCAGCCTAAATCAACACCTAGGGACAGAACTAAATGACCTGATTTACTCCAACCTAAGCCTCCGGTGACTTCAACTGGAGTGGTCCCATGGCCTCTAAGGATGGGTGAGCTCATTTGAATTGGAAAAAAAAATGGACAGAAGAGAAGAGTTGCTGAAATTTCAAGCTCACAGGCTTAGAGGTTCAAAACAATTAGGATAACATTTTTTTGTATGGAGAGAGGGGTTTGCTCTTTCTGTGCCCCAGCATCTCCAATTCAGCAGAGGATGAGAAGTAAAAAATCCAGTAATAATATAAGCATGTCTCTGGCTTAGAGGCAATCATGGAAATATCAGCTGGGGAGTTCCTGGAACACATAATGTGTGTGTGTGTGAGCAGGGGGTCAGCCAGCAGACAATACGCTATCGAGATCACAGTGGCTTGGAGTCCTGAAATGAGGCGATATAGAGAATGCACATCCTGCCTAATGCACAGAAAAAAGAAGTGTAAGGAGGCCTCCTAGGGCAGGAGGGTGTCTCAGACGGTAACATATTGTGGACCGCATTGTAGCAGATTGTCTCTGATACCATCCCTCCTCTCATGAGAAATCCCGCTACAGCCTCGTCACACTGTGCACAATTGCCAAAACAGAAAAGCAGCCTCAGGAACAGGTGTCTGGGTCTCTAGAGGGCTGCAATACATTAAAGCTTTGTATTATTTTGAGGAAGGGTTACTCATGCTGGGTCCTTTTAGTCTCCACGTCCTCTCTCCCTCCTGCCGAGTCTGTCCCTCTCTCCTTCCCTGCATGGGTTGAGCTGCTGTGGGGTTTCCTTTCACCTCCCAGAAAGGCAGTTCATGTTGATCTACCCCATTTCCCTGGTGCAGCTAGGCATTGAGTTTAACCTAGTCCGAGGAGATATTGCTGTGAGCTGTCGCTGTGGGATCTGGTACCTGGTTTTGGTCTTGGCTAAGGGATATCACTGTGTTGCAGGGCTGGAAGTTGTGGGGGTGGGGAACCTATATCAACAAGTGGCCAGCAGTGAGGGATGTGGGGCAGAGAATGGGATGTATTTGGTCAAGCAGGCAGTGCTGAGTGTTGAGAGTGTGTGGAGTTGCATGTAGTATTGTGATTCATAGATTCATAGAATTATGGAATATAAAGGCTAGAGGAGACCCCAGGAGGTCATCTAGTCCAACCCCCTGCTCAAAGCAGGACCAACACCCACTAAACTACCCCAGCCAGGGCTTTGTCAAGCTGGGCATTAAAAACCTTTAAGGATGGTGATTCCACCACCTCCCTAGGGAACCCATTCCAGTGCTTCACCAAAGCTCTTCTTCTGCAGGGTGGGAGGTGACTCCCATCACACCTGCTCCCTTGTCTTACCTGTCAGATATCTCACACAAGATTGGCAAATGCCAAGACACCAGTGTAAGCTTCTCTTGTTACAACCATGCACACCGCGCAGAGCACGTAACTCTGGGACATGTGAGGGCCTAGATAAATACAGCTGCCACGTGCAGTAGCCAATGCTAGCAGCCTGAAACTGTGGCCCACTGGGAAACAAACTTTAAACCCAAGATGCTCTGGGACCATTTTTAGCCAACTCTTTTAGTCATTAATGGCAAAAGTTGTACATTCATTCTTCAGTGTGGAGATTTTATGGGGTCAAATCAATATTTTTATTTTTATGTCAATCCAAATTTCATTGATATTCAGACATGAGCAGGGTCAGCAACTGAATTGCTGGCACACGTCTCTGCTTACACTTGTCAGGTAACATCTCTAACTTATGTCTCAGACAAAGCTGGGTGCCTGCAAGAAAGTGTCTCTCAAGAAGAAACAAGGGAAGTAACAGAGCTGCTGGCCTGTAGCCCTAAATACTAAGAAACTTTTGCCCTTCATGGCCACTCTGTTGAGCATAAAGTCATAGCCCAGTGTGATGATGTCTGTTTCCATGGGAGAAACGTGCTTCCTTTCTAACACCGGAAACGCATTGTGTATCAGACCTGTCTAGGTGCTGTAGAAGAAGGTGTAAGAAACCCACCAATAGATGCGTGACTTGACCGTGATGAGGGTGTCACCCTAATGAATAACACTGAGAGATTGACTTGAGCCCTGAAATAGGTGGAAATATGGATTTTTCAAAATATTTATTTAGCTGTAACTATTGTGAGTAGATAAGCTCACTTTCCATGTAAATGTCCAAACCTTCCTGTTTCTTGCTTACCTCATGGACTGAACTACTTTTCTACCAGTCAGTATATTCTAGATTTTCTCATGTCCTTTGCTATTCATCTCCTTTCTAAGGTAACAATCCCACTTTTTTTCAGTCACTCTGTGCATGACATTTTTCACAAGATCATTGATCATTCTCACTGCCCTTGGATGAACCCATCTAGATCTGAAATATTTTGTGGGAGAAGAGTGCCCATTACTACACAGAGGAGTCCGGAGGAGGGTGAAACATTGACTGACTATTTTCATGGCATTGTATTTCCTGTAGGATTCCCCATCCCATTCCCCCTGGAACCTAAAGTTTTGCTCAGTTTCCCGCCATGCTTGCACTGTGAACAGGGCTTCATAGATCTGTGAATCATGACACCGAGATCCCTGTTCTAAGATCATACAGTTAATTAGAATATTGTTCTGTGTTTGAGGAGTTCAAGTTTTTCCCTGCAATGGAAACACACATTGCAGTTATTGATATAAATTTTCATCTGCCATCATGCTGCCCATTCTCTAACTTGATTGGCTTTCTAGATATGTAATAACTATAAAATGTTTAGTGTTCTATTTCCTATAAAGCATGTAACCCACCGCTCTATGCTCCTCTCCCTTCACAGGCACCTTGAGTATTTCTGAGCCCTTTCGACCCATCGAACAACTCACTGCAGGTATGAACCTCACCCCCTCTGATCCTTCAACTTTCATCCTAATGGGCATCTCTGGCCTGGAATCTGCCCATGAATGGATTTCTATCCCTTTCTGTATATCCTACATTATCGGCCTGCTGGGAAATTTCATGCTTCTGTTTATTGTAGGCAAAGAGCCAACACTGCACAAGCCAATGTACCTGCTGCTCTGCATGCTGGCGCTCACAGACATTTCCACGTATAACTTCATCATGCCGAAGGCACTGTGTATATTTTGGTTCAATTTGAAAGACATTACTGGTGGGTGGCTGCCTCACCCAGATGTTCTTTCTTCACATGAATTCTATTATGCAGTCAGCCATCCTTGTAATAATGGCCTTTGATCGCTATGTTGCCATATGTAGTCCTCTGAGATACACCACCATCCTCACCAATGGACGAATAGCTAAGCTAGGGCTAGTGGGTTTTTTAAGAGCTGTTCTCTTCTCTCTGCCCATGCCCCTGCTCCTGAGCAGGCTGCCTTTCTGTGCCAACCGCATTATCCCGACCACGTTCTGTGAGCACATAGCTGTAGCAAAGATGTCGTGTGGGGACATCACAGTCAACAAGACGTATGGCTTGGTGATAGTGTTTCTAATCAGCGGGTCAGACCTGACGCTCATTGCCCTGTCCTACGGGCTAATCTTCAGGGCCATCCTCAGAATCTCCTCTAAGAACGGCCACCAAAAAGCCATCAACACTTGCACAGCCCATGTATGTGTGATGCTGATGTATTATACTCCCAGCCTCTTCTCCAACCTGACGCACCGCTTCGGTCAGGGCATTGCTCCCTACATTCACATCATCTTGAGCAACCTCTATCTTCTTGTTCCTCCCATGCTCAACCCTATCATTTATGGGGTTAAAACCAAAGAGCTTCGTGACAAAGTGAGCAAATACACCTGCAGAAGTTAATCGCTGGGAGGCCACTGCTTTGAAACCTGTGTGACAAGAGGGGAAAGGTTATCTCCTTGTTAATCAAGGGTGCTCTGTCCTAGTTTGGCTGAGCTCAGCGATGTGCAAGTTCACTCCTTTGAAGAAATTGATTGGGCTACTTTTGGGTTAGTTTTTATGTGATTTGGGATTATTAATGCAGTGGAATTCTGGCAAACCTGAGCAGTACCTCAATGTGAGCTGGAGGCAGAACAGCAGCAGCAAGGAACACAGGCCCAGAGAAACAGCCCAGGAGGCAGAGCCGGGCTGGAACCAGTGGAGCAGCACTGAGCCAGAGCTGTGCTGGAGTCAGAGCAGTAGTGATGAGGCAGAGCTGGGGAGCTGCAGCTGGAACAGACCAGAACCAGAACAGACCAGCTGCGCCAATGGGGAGTCAGGACTAAGCTACATCAGGAAGCTTCAGAGACAGAGCCAGAGCAGCGGTTGCCCGCCATGCCACAATTAACAGTAGAACAAAATGAGTAGCTAGGGGACGTCACCAGACAAGAGGACCTTGAAGTCTGTACTGAGACAGTGGAATGTGAAATTGATGAAAGGGCAGATGCTGGGCAGAAGGGTCCTGCCACCAAGAGCCTGAGGGCGTGTGGCCACTGCCAGAGCAAGTGTCTGACCTGTGGTATCACTGCAGTGCAGCCACGGACTGGGCAGGAGGCCTGGGACATGTGAGGATATGACAGTGAACTGTCCTTACATCCCAGAAACAGGTGTTTGTGATGTCCCTGTGCCCACACAGTGAGGTTTCTTGTTTCCACGATCCTTTCCCATTTTTTCCTTATTTTTTCTTATAGTTGTTAATTAAATTATATTTGGTTAGAATTTAATGTAGTGATCAGTGGGTCAGGGAAGCGTCCAGTGTCAATACAGTAGCTTGGAGTGGAGACATCCTAGGCCCTGTCTTTAGGACTCTGCCACCCAGGAGAGTGGAAGGGTAAAGGGACTGGGAGTGGGGACTCAAACCCTTTCTGTAGCCATTTCCCCTGGGGTACAGCAGAAGCCAGGGAAGTTCCCCACCATTGTTCTTCACTTCCAGTATGAATGTGAGACAAACTGCTGGGTGGGATTTTAGTGACCTTTAACGAGATGTGTAACTTGTAAAATCTTCATATGAATGAAATAAAGCTGAAATGTGTAACTCTGGGGAGCACACTAAGGTGAATTTAACATCACTGCATGAGATGGCTTTTCAAAGACTGGTGTCATATAAAACCTTTTTCCTGTACTATTTTAGTATGGAGTTCGAGCAGTAAACCTGGCATTGTTTATTTACCCTTTTGAACATTAATAAGAAATGAAATCTGGGTCAAGGAATTGACTACACTGTGATCACCAAGCAATATGAATCACTCCTTTCTTACAGGCTATGTCCACTCTGCCACTTTCAGTGCTAAAACATTTGTCGCTATGGGGGTGTAAAAAACAAAACAAAACAAAACCGAGTGACAAAGTTTTAGCACTAAAATGTGCCAGAGTCGACAGAAAAAGGTTCCACTCCTCATTCGGCATGGTTTTCCTGTCAGGTGAGCTGTGTATACATAGACTCTAATTTCAGTTTTTAGACACAGCTGAGGCACCCATAGAAATATTTCTCTGAGCAAAAATCCCATTGAAACTTATGGAGCCTTTAGCATTAAAGAAATTAAGGAAAATTTTAGTTTTCTTTTTCTCATTGTGCTTCAAAGAAAGATTCTGCAAAGATTCTTTCAAAACTGCTACAGTGCAAAGACGCAGACCTAAACAAAGCAGCAGGATTACTTCCCAGAACCACTGAACTTGTAGCTACATTTCAAATTGAGTTCAAAGAAGCCAAACATTCAGCCAATAAATTAGGAGAATAATGGGGCAGACAAATCAAGTCTGAAGAGAAGTGCATGAGAAAGGCAAAAAGTCAGGGGAGCCGCTCATTTTATGCCAGGCCAGAGAGGAGAGCCGAGTATGCTGGGCGTGATTGCTCCCCTTTATTTGCTGTTTGGATGACCAAAGCATGGGAGAGCCTTCAAACAGGTTAATTGGAGCACCTGTAGTCAATTAAGGCCCTGTTAGTAACCTAATAAAACCCCCTGCTTCAGGCAGTCAGGAGAGAAGGTGGAAAGAGAGAGGACTGGAGCTTGGAGGTGTGCTGTGAGACTTGGAAGATCAGAAAACTGGAGTAAGGGAGACCTTGCCCCAGCAGGGGAGGGAGACTACCTCCCCCAGCATTTAAGGACTGAAGGTATCCTACCGAAGAGGGTAAGAACCCGCAGGAGTTGAGAGGGGATGAGACTCAGAGTAAGGAGCAAACCCAAACCCCTGCCATTTCCCTCCTTTACCACCTTCCTGGGCCACTAGTGGGGCCCTTGGTGCCCCAAGAGCAGTGGCAAAGGGTGGCATCTTAGCCCCCCCACCAAGAAAAGCGCTGGACCCACCATACTACATCAGCCATCTTTTCACATGGCCCAGAGAGAAAGGAGAAATATCTTGTTACATGCAGCCACCAGAAGGTCACTTGGAGATGATTAGACATCCTTCACGCTGCCTTACCCCAGATGGAGGCTGTGATAGGTTCAGTCACAGAGACCCCCGTGGGACTGTCACCTGATGTGCTGAAATTACCACTGAGCCCATTATCCCTGCCAGCCTTGTCCCCCAGAACCCTGTCTATTGAGCTAGACACTGTAACCTTGCAGGTAAGCAAAACCATTTGCAGCCAGTGGTTCAGGTACACAGGAGCCATCAAGTTCCTAAATAATCATTAAGGGCCCTTACTTAGCATAATTACAATAGCACCTCAGATTTATATTTCATATTCCTAAATTTAAATATAAGAATGATACATGTGTAAGCAGAGTCAGGATGAGCTCTACCCTGACATCTGGTGGTGAATTGTGGTGAGTTGTGGAAAAGAACTTCAGGGGCTGATCTTGTTTGCATAGGCACACCTGCCCCGCCTAGCATGGGCCCACAGCTGCCCAAATGGTCACTCTGGCTGCTGTGGGGTCCCCAATTTCTCAGTTATTGGGGCAGGAAGAATAAAGTGTTGTCCTTGATTCACAAAATCAGGGTAATGGAACTGTTTATATGACAGAGGGACTCACCATCAACTAAATAGCACTCGATAGACAAGGGACATGGGTTCCAAAACCCAGTGAATTGAGGGAGGCTGGAGACAGGTATGTGTACTTGATGGTATGGGTCCCTTTTGAGGGCCTGAAACACCAATTGCAGTTCTTCCTCCTCTCCCCACTGTAGTATATGAGAGCTAATTTTGATTCTACTAGGAGTCTAGTTACAGGCTGCTGAGCTGAATTCATTTTGGGTCAATGGTGCACCAGCATTGAGGTTCCCTGGCTACAAGCTGAAGTCACTAAAGAGCTGACATTGCTGAATGCTTGGGGTGGAGGGGAGGGTAAAGATATATTGGTGGCAGAGCAGAGCAGTTTGTGGGCTGTGGAGTGGAACGGAGCATGTTCATGGGATGGCTGGAGCAGCTCACAGGACTGCTGATGGAGTGGAGCAGCTGGGGGAGTGGCTCGCGGTGAAGGCTGCAGCAGAACCCCATGGAGAGGTAGGGCGGTCGGCCTCAGACTACGTAAGCTGCTCCTTAACATCCCTGTGCCCCTGTGATGATGCGATTTTGGCGGGACCAAATTGAGAGTGCCAATTCAGGACAAATCGCTTAAAACAGGGCGGTTACAGCCCAAGGCTGGGGTTTTTCCACCTCTAAGGCAAACCAAACCAGACAGACAGAGAGGACTTTGGTTTTACCCCACTGGCCAACCACAAGTCACACAAGCAATTTCCTTAGACACTCCAGTCTCCCAGAATCACCACCAGTGCCACTCATCCTGGGGATGAATGGTTATGAAAACCAACACCCCAATAAAAGAAAAAGGTTCTCTTGATCCCAAAGAATCAAGCCCCAGACCCAGGTCAATATACAAATTAGATCTTACCCACAAATCACGCTGTTGCCAATTCTTTAGAATCTAAAATCTAAAAGTTTATTCATAAAAGGAAAAAGATAGAGATGAGAGCTAGAATTGGTTAAATGGAATCAATTACATACAGTAATGGCAAAATTCTTAGTTCAGACTTGTAGCAGTGATGGAGTAAACTGCAGGTTCAAATCAAGTCTCTGGAGTACATCCCCTGCTGGGATGGGTCATTACTCCTTTGTTCAGAGCTTCAGTTTGTAGCAAAGTCCCTCCAGAGGTAAGAAGCAAGACCAGATGGAGATGAGGCATCAGCCTTTTATAGGCTTTTTCCAGGTGTAAGAACACCTCTTTGTTCTTACTGTGAAAAATTACAGCAAAATGGAGTTTGGAGTCACATGGTCAAGTCCCTGCATACTTTCCTGAGTTACAAGGCGTATCTGCCTTCTCTCAATGGGTCAGTTGTGTAGCTGATGGTCCTTAATGGGCCATCAAGCAGGCTAGGCAGAGCTAACAGCAACTTCTCTGGGATGTTTCCCAGAAGCACAGCACAAATTTGAAATACAGACAGTATAGAGCCAATAATCATAACTTCAACTACAAAATGACACATGCATACAGACAGCATAATCATAACCAGCAACCCATAACCTGGTCTTAAACCCCTTATATGACCCCCTTTGCATAAGATTTGGTGCCACTACAGGACCTTGGTTGCAACCATGTTCTATACGGTCCTAGATTATATCAATAATGTCACATCCCTCCTCCCGACATTTCCACCCTGGCTGGGAAGTAAAACTCTGCAGATAAACTTTTGAACTCTGGGGTTGCACTGACCAGGGACAGAGACCTTTGGGTTGCTGGACTTTTAGGTGTTTTGGGGATTGCTGGACTTAAGACCCTGAGGGGAAAAGGACACTGCCAGACTTACTTGGGGATGGGTCATTTGCTCATGGTTTGTGTTATGAATCTTGTTTATGGTGTTTCCCCAACATAATGTCGCATTGTTTCCCTCCTTTATTAAAAGGATTTTGCTACACTCAGACTCCGTGCTTGCGAGAGGGGAAGTATTGCCTCCTAGAGGCACCTGGGGCGTGGTATGTAATTGTCCCAGGTCACTGGGTGGGGGATCGAGCTGGTTTTGCATTGCGTTATTGAAACGGAAACCCTGGATACTGAACCCAGCCCTTGTTGCTGCCAACTCAGATGTGCAGAAGGGTTACACATACACACAAACAGGAAAACTACTTTATATTATTAGTTTTTCAATGATATCTTACATGGGACCTTTTGCATAAAGCATATTCCAGCTGTGTCATATTCATATTCATTAATATATTTTCATGAAGCATATAGAGTGCAACGTCACAGAGACCGCGGGACATTCTCAGGGAGCTGGTAGAAAGTGGCCTGAGAGGGCCACCTTACAAAGTCCGTGGGTATAATAGGCCAGGAGAGGCTGAATCTCTACTGTGTGTACAGCTGCTCTCCTTGGCGTTTGACAGCCTGAGTGCATTGGCCACGGTGGACCCTCCTGTGCTCTGCCCCGATGCCACCTCCTGCTTCTAACCCTGTGTCCCCACCTGTGCTTCACCTCTTCCTGTCCTTTCTACACCCATCCACCGAGGCCACTGCTACTTCTTGCTGAATCCTCCCTTACCTGTGAGAGGCCTCCACAGCCTCCCACTAGCTGAGTCTCTCTCTCCCCTCCTCCACCTCTCATACTCTCCCACACGTGTCAAGGAGTTTTTCTGATTCCCACCTCTCCTCCACCCCTCCCAAGTGGATGCCCCACCTGCCGTTCGCTGAGTCCCTACTCTCTCACACCCTGTCCCCCCTCTCCTGAGGTCCTTAATGCCATCTCATTTAAAAGTGGGCTTGGGCCTCCTCACCCCCTGCATTCCAAACCCTTACCTGAGTTACTCCAGGCTAAGCAGCAGGAGTCCCACAGCTGGGCCAGGTGTTGGAACCAGACAGCAACCAAAGAGAAAAGGCATATAAGTGGAGCACTTTGCATTTGTCTTTGTTAAACTTCATCCTGTTTACCACAGAACCATTTCTCCAGTTATTCCAGATCACTTTGAATTATGATCCTATCCTCCAAAGCAGTTGCAATCCCTCCCAGTTTGGTATTGTCTGCAAACTTAACAAGCGTACTTTCTGTGCCAATATTCTAACGGTATGTCTACACTACAAGAGTAGTTCGATTCAATTTAAGTCGAATTTGTGGAATGGACCTTACAAAGTCGAATTTGTGTATCCACACTAAGGACACTAATTCGAACTTTGTGAGTCCACACTAACGGGGCAAGCGTCGACATTGGAAGCGGTGCACTGTGGGCAGCTATCCCACAGTTCCCGCAGTCCCCACTGCCCATTGGAATGCTGGGTAGAGCCCCCAATGCCTGCTGGGGGAAAAAATGTGTCGAGGGTGGTCTTGAGTAACTATCATCATTCAACCGTCACTCCTGCCCTCCCTCCCTGAAAGCGCTGGCGGAAATCTGTTCGCGCACTTTTCTGGTCAGTGACAGCGCGGACGCCACAGCACTGTGAGCATGGAGCCCGCTGCGATCATCGCTGCACTTATGGCCGTTGTCAACTCCTTGCACCTTATCGTACACCTCTTCCACAGTCAGCTGCTGAGAAATCGGGCGAGGAGGCTCCGGCAGCACAGTGAGGACATGAAGTCTCAGAGTGGCACAGACCTCTCAGAAAGCATGGGATCCCGCGCCGTGGAGATCATGGTGGCAATGGGTCATGTTCATGCTGTGGAACGACGATTCTGGACCTGGGAAACAAGCATTGGACTGGTGGGACCGCATAGTGCTGCAGGTCTGGGATGAATCACAGTGGCTGCGAAACTTCAGGATGCGTAAGGGCACTTTCCTTGAACTGTGTGACTTGCTGTCCCCTGCCCTGAAGCGCCAGGACACCCGGATGCGAGCAGCCCTGACTGTGAAGAAGCGAGTGGCCATAGCCCTCTGGAAACTTGCAACGCCAGACAGCTACCGGTCAGTAGCGAACCACTTTGGCGTGGGCAAATCTACCGTGGGGGTTGCTGTGATGCAAGTAGCCCACGCAATCGTTGAGCTACTGCTGTCATAGGTAGTGACCCCTGGGAAACGTCCAGGTCATCATAGATGGCTTCGCCGCGATGGGATTCCCAAACTGCAGGGGGGGCTATAGATGGAACTCACATCCCTATCCTGGGACCAGCCCACCAGGGCCAGCCAGTATATTAACAGAAAGGGCTACTTTTCAATGGTGCTGCAAGCACTGGTGGACCATAGGGGACGTTTTAACCAACATCAACGTCGGGTGGCTGGGCAAGGTTCATGACGCGCGTGTTTTCAGGAACTCTGATCTGTTTAGACGCCTGCAGGAAGGTAGTTTCTTCCCGGACTACAAAATAACTGTTGGGGATGTGCAGATGCCCTATAGTGATCCTCGGGGACCCAGCCTACCCGCTAATGCCCTGGCTCATGAAGCCCTATACAGGCGCCTTGGACAGTGACAAGGAACTCTTCAACTACCGGCTGAGCAAGTGCAGAATGGTGGGTGGAGTGTGCTTTCGGACGTCTCAAGGGGAGATGGCGAAGCTTACTGACTCGCTCGGATCTCAGCGAAACCAATATCCCCATTGTTATTGCAGCTTGCTGTGTGCTCCACAATCTCTGTGAGAGCAAGGGGGAGACCTTTATGGCGGGATGAGAGGTTGAGGCAAATCGCCTGGCTGCTGATTACGCTCAGCCAGACAGCCGTGCGATTAGAAGAGCCCAGCCAGAAGCGCTGTGCATCCGGGAGGCTTTGAAAGCTAGGTTCCTCAGCGAACAGCGTGACCTGTGACTGTTCAGTTTCTTTACAGAGAAGCTGAACCTGCCCCTGTTTTCTTTGCCCAGTTGCTGTTGACTACCCTCTGCAATTACATACCCCGTTCACCCCGTTTCCCCTCTTCCAACACACGTGTAAAAATAAAATACATGTTCCATTGTTACTTAACAAAGGTTTCTTTATTAATGACTTTGCATTAAAGGGTTGAAACTGGGACGCAGACTGTGCTGGGGTAGGGTGTGCAGTGATGTAAAGACCGCCTCTAAACTCGAGGAATGACAGGCTCCTGTTCCTAGAGCGGTCCGCAGTGCCGGACTGGTTGTTTCAACGGAGCCTGCCATCCCTCCTTTTTGGGACTCTGTGTGTGGGGGCTATATGACCTTCTTGTGGAGGAGGACGAATACAGATTCCCGTGCTGCATGGCTCTGTGGTCCAGGACAAGGACCGCTGCATAAGATCTGTAACCGCCCTCCCCCGCTACAAAGTCACGTACCCCCCCACCCACACAGAACCTGGAAACCACCTCCCATACCGACCAGCCTACTGACTGCACTGTGTGTGTGACCTGCTGCTGATCCTGCCTCTGTGTCTGTACCCTGGTAAAGGTGACTGTCCTATACAATTACCAACCCCCTTCCCCACCCCTCCCTTCAAACACAGTCTTCTGTACAAAAACATGACGGAAACAGTAATTAAAAGCAAAGTATTTTTAATAATCAACTAGACAGTTAGGGGATGAAACTGGGATTGAGGCTTGGGTGAGTCAGGAAGGGAAGGACTTCTCAAAATTTAGGGAACGAGAGCTTTTGGGTAATTGAGCACTCTGCTGGGGTGCTATGACAGTTTTCACGGCCCCTGGCGCCCCTCCTTCTTGTTATTTTGGGTGAGGGGGGTATGGGACTTTGTGGCGGGGGAGGGTGGTTGCAGATACACTGCAGGGGGACTCTGTCCTCCTGCCTGCGGTCCTGCAGAACATCCACAAGGCGCCGGAGCGTGTCCGTTTGCTCCCTCATTAGTCCAAGCAGCGTTTGAGTCGCCTGCTTGTCTTCCTCACGCCACCTCTGCTCCCGTTCGCTTTGTGAGCGCTGCTACTGAGAGAGGGTCTCCCTCCACTGGCTCTGCTGGGCCGCCTCGGCTCAGGAGCAGCCCATAAGTTCAGCGAACATCTCGTACCGTGTCTTTTTCTTTCACCGCCTAATCTGCGCCAGCCTCTTTGAGGGGGATGCTGGGGCATGTCTGGAGACAGTTGAAGCTGTGTGATGGGAAAAAGGGAGTGAATTCCTTGCAAAGATACATTTTTGCGAACAAAGAACACAGTCTAGTCTGTCTCTGTGAACAAGACCATGCACAGCACCCTATCTCATGAGCACTCCTGCTGCAGGCATCCAGAAAGCATAAACTCTGCCCCTGTTCCACCCCCTCGCAGTCTCCCCTGACCCTTGGAATTCTGGGTTGAGATCCCAGTGCCTGATGGGGCAAAAAATCATTGTCGCTGGTGGTTCTGGGTAAATGTCGTCAGTCATTCCTTCCTCCAGGAAAGCAACGGCAGACAATCATTTCGTGCCCTTTTTCCCTGGATTGCCCTGGCAGACACCATAGCGTGGCAACCATGGAGCCTGTTTTGCCTTTTGTCACTGTCACCGTATGTGTACTAGATGCCGCGGACAGAGGCGATTCAGCAGCGCTACACAGCAGCATTCATTTGCTTTTGCATGACAGCAGAGATGGTTAGCAGCCATTCTGTACCATCTACCATGCCATTGTAAATTGGCAATGAGATGACGGTTACCAGTCCTATTGCACTATACCTTCTGCTGCTGTCATAGGTGCCCCTGGCCAAGATCAGCCGGGGGCGCAAAAGACAAAACTGGGAATGTCTCCCTGAGTCAATCCCTCCCTTATGGTATCTAAAAATAGAATCAGTTCTACCTAGAATATGGGGCAAGTGTACTAGAGATCCAGTGTATCAGAGAACCAGAGAGCACAGCCGCTCTGTGTCAGATCATGCAGGAATGATGAGCTGCATGCCATTCACAGGGGGTGCTCCTGCAATAACCCCACCTGTTTGCTTCCCTCCTCCCCCAGCCTTCCTGGGCTACCGTTGCAGTGTCCCCCCATTTGTGTGCTGAAGTAATAAAGAATGCAGGAATAAGAAACAGTGACTTGTTAGTGAAATGAAATGAGGGGAAGGCAGCCTCCAGCTGCTATGATAATCCAGACAGGACATTAAGCAGTGTGGGGGAGAGGAGACCAGCATCCTGCTGCTATGATAGTCCAGGCAGTACAGAATCTTTTCTTTACACATGAAGGGCGGGGGCTGATGGAGCTCAGCCCCCTGTTGCTATGATGAAGACGGTTACCAGCCGTTCTGTACCGTCTACTGGGAATGACCGGGAGGCCAGTCAGGAGAACTCACAGGCTGATGATGAGGACGGATAGCAGTCGTATTGCACTACACCATCTGCCACAAGGCTGATGATGTCGACAGATATCAGCCATATTGTACCATCAGCCACCAAGGAGGGGGGGCGAGGATGCTACAGTACAGTGCCGCAGCATCGCGTCTATCAGCAGCATTCAATAGACATAGGGTGACATTTAAAAGAGTCAAGAGACGATTTTTTTCCCTTTTCCTTCTGGGGGTGGGGGTACATTGATGAGCTATGCCCTGAACCACCGCGGACAATGTGTTTGACCCTACAGGTATTGGGAGCTCAGCCAAGAATGCAAATGTTTTTCGGAGACTGCAGGAACTGTGGGATAGCTTGCGTCCTTAGTCCCCCCTCCCTCCCTCCATGAGCGTCCATTTGATTCTTTGGCTTTCCGTTACACTTGTCACGCAGCAGCATGCTGAGTCTCTGATATGGTGTCTGTCTGGAGATTTTTTAAAAATACTTTGGACCAGGCCTAACATTACACTAATCCCCTAATTAGATGCAGGAGTCGCTGAGCGAGATCACCCTGAGGAGGGTCACTGAAGGAGATAGAGAGCGCATGCTGCGTGAAAGCCAGCACAAACCAGGGGCCTATGCTGCCATGCTCGTGGAGGCAATGCTCCCAGAATACCTCATGAAAGCCTGACGTGGAAAAGTGTGCTACCACGGAGCACCCAGTAAGGCAGCTCTCCCCAGGAACCTCATGCGGAGGCTTTTCGATTACCCCCAGGAGAGCTTCGTGGAGATCTCCCAGGAGGATTTCTGTTCTATCCCCATATATATAGACCTCCTTTTCACATAGTTCAGATTCCTGTTACATTAATAATAAAAGTTTACATGTTTAAAGCACTTACCGACTGATCCTTCCCCTGATTCAGGGTCCGGGGTAACTGCTGGGGAGGGTTGGTAGGGGATCTCCGTGAGGGTGATGAAGAGATCCTGGCTGTTGGGGAAACCAGCGTTGTAAGCGCTGTCGACTGCCTCCTCCTCCTCATCTCCTTCCTCATCTTCCCCGTCCGTGAACGTCGCCGAGGAACTGGGCGTCGACACTATACCATTGTCGGAGTCCACGGTCACTGGTGGGGCGGTTGTGGCAGACCCACCGAGACTGGCATGCAGTGCCTCATAGAAGCGGCATGTCTGGGACTGGGCTCCGGAGCATCCGTTTGCCGCTTTGATTTTTTGGTAGCCTTGTCTCAGGTCTTTGATTTTCACACGGCACTGCGTTGTATCCCGGCTGTATCCTCTGTCTCTCATGGCTTTGGAGACCTTTGCATTCCATTTTTTGGAGCGCAGCTCCGAAAGCACAGACTCATCGCCCCACACAGCGATCAGATCCAAGACTTCCCGGTCAGTCCATGCTGGGGCCCTCTTTCTATTCTGAGATTGCATGGACTCCTCTGCTGGAGAGCTCTGCATCATTGCCAGTGCTGCTGAGCTCGCCACGATGTCCAAACAGGAAATGAGATTCAAACTGGCCAGACAGGAAAAGGAATTCAAATTTTCCCGGGGCTTTTCCTGTGTGGCTGGTCAGAACATCCAAGCTCGGACTGCTGTCCAGAGCATCAACAGAGTGGTGCACTGTGGGATAGCTCCCGGAGCTACTAAGGTCATTTTCCGTCCACACACAGCCTAATTCGACATAGCCATGTCGACTTTAGCGCTACTCCCCTCATCGGGGAGGAGTACAGAATTCGAACTAAAGAGCCCTCTAGGTCGAACTAATTAGCTTCCTGGTGTGGACGGGTGCACGGTTAAGTCGAATTAACACTGCTAAATTCGACATAAACTCCTAGTGTAGACCAGGCCTAAGTCATTGATGAAGGTATTGAACAGAGCCGTCCCAAAACAGACCTCTGCAGATCCCCTACTGCACGCCAAAGGACATGGAAAAGGCTTTCTTCTACCACTATTCTGGCTCAAAGTTATTTGCCAGTATTCTCTTGTGAGGTCTAAAGAGGATACATATCCAGAAGTTCCCAACTGTTCTAATAGTTCACTTAGGCTCTGCATCGGGGAAGCATCACATTTCATAGATTCATGCCTGTTACATGCTCCCAGCTCAGTCAGTGCTGAGACCCCAGGCTGTGGGGGACAGAGGGAACATCCTGGCAGGAACCAGGAAGTTCTCCCAACATGCTGCAGTTTCTAGTCCACAACTTGTAGTTCCCAGGGCTGCTGTTGAACCACACTGGACTGTGGGCTACAAGAGCAAGACAGTATAATTCTGTGTTTATACTGCAGTCAGGGGTGTGAGCCTGGGGAGCTGGCAAATTGGATGGTGTCTGTTTTTTGTATTTGGATGGCTTAGGTAAGCCTTCAGATAGCTCACTTGGGTGTGCGGCACCATCTGCTGTTGTGTTGGGTGATAACCGGGTTGGGAGAGGATGAATCACCAGCAAAGCTATGTGAAAAATGACCAACCTAGTTGGGTGGTTAGAGGGGTGCAGCAGTTCCCTTGGCTCCCAGATTGCACTCTGAGGATGAAAATGTGTTACACTCATACTCTTCGGAACCCAGGTAAGGGCTCCAGGCACTTGTGACACAAGCATGGGGGAGGGTCTGTATCCCAGACAAAAGAGTCAGATGTAGCAGTTGTTTGACTCCTTTTCCTACCCATGTTTCTCACCCAGCAGGGCACAGCTACCTAAAGTAGTGAAATGGCCCTAGGGCAACAGATTGGTGAAATCCAAAGGCTGTTCTTTTCATACACTGTGGGACAAAATGTGAAGGGAACTCCAGGACATTTGGCTCTGGTTCTGACACAGGTTAGCACAACCCATTTCTGCATGGATTTCTGAAAGATCAACACACTAATGAAATTTTATGCTTATTCGATGCAGAGAGAAGATGAGCCATTAGAACAGTGGGGAGCTGCCAGATATCTATCCATTTTTGACCTCACAAAGGGATACTGGCATGTAACTTTTGATGCCATAATCCTAGGAGAAGAAAGCCTTTTCTACACCATTTGGCTTGCTTCAACTCAGGATCACATCTTTTGGCCTCCACAGAGTGGCAGATGAATTTAGGAGTCTAATGGAATGAATATTACAATTGCCTGGGTTGTATGCAGTGATACACTGCTATGATCAATTGAAAATGATTTGGGGTCTTGTATATTGTGGCAGCAGTCCCACAACATAGTGCAGATGACAGTACATTACACACAGAAAAGTAAGCCATCGGCAGTTGTTTAGGCTGGACAGTCTGCAAGACTAAGTTTCCCCTGAGAATCTGAGCCCTGGGAACTGGCAAATTATTTCACTCCCAAGGCAGGCTCTCAGGTCTATTTTCTACTCTTCTCGCTCACTGCTCATGGAGCCGAGGGAAACTGCGAGTTCTGGCCAACCTGAGAGTCCACGCGGACTTTTCAGGTATATTATAAAGCTCGTTGCTTGGCATGCTGAGTTTCAGACATTTGAGATTCATACGCTGATTCTCAGGGTTCTGCCTTCCTGTCATTGTAAGGAGACTTCCTCTCTCTGCTGAGCAGGATTTGGGTGAGTTTGCCTGTTTTTCTTGCATTAAAGTTAAGTGCTAAACGGGCTCAGTGAATGGGTTTATTCCTGGGTTCAATGTCAAGAACTTTTTGCACAAGGATTCACCACACAGAGTACTTGAACTCATAAAATACTGTCCAGAAACACAAAGGGAATTTACCTGGTAAAATTTGGAACTAACTCCAAATGGTATTGGAAATAATTTAGAGAAATATTTCTTTTTCCCAGATCAGTTTACCTTGTCAAATAACTGTGTCCTTCTATCTGTCTCAGTAGCTTCCAATTTTTGGGCTGTGTGGTTTTTTCCCATCTGTTTTCAACTCAAGTTTTTTGATTCAGTAACTTCACTGCACTGGAAGGAAGGGCAGCCAAAGCCTCTGCAGTGGGTATCTGTGTTACCATAGGTGTTCACACACAAGAATGGGTTTGCACAGTGTGTCAGATTCCTGCTCTCCACATTCTGTCCTTCCGTTGCCACTGCCAGTAGAGCAAAATCAGGGCCCCACGTGTTATTGGAATCCCCGATCCTTTCATATATGGTCTCCAATAGCCACCATAAACTGGGGCGTTTCCCTTCCAAACTCAGGCGCTTTCCTGTAGGTAGGACCTGAAGCCGTGATATTTTTAAAAGCTGGGAGCTGAAAGTTAAACACTAAGGGTGAATCCTGATCCTAATGGCAAAACTCCCCACAATAACATCCAGGAATTTCCACCCTAAATCAACACCTAGGGATGGAACTAAATTGACCTGATTTACTCCAACCATGAGCCTCCGGAGACTTCAACAGAGTGGTCCCATGGCCTTCTAAGGAAGGGTTAGCTCAGTTGAACCAAAAAAGAATGGGACATAAGAGAAGAAGTTTGCAGAAATCTCAAACCCACAGGCTTAGAGGTTCAAAACAATTAGGGTAACAATGTTTTGTATGGAGAGAGGGGGTTGCTCTTTCTGTGCCCCAACGTCTCCAGTTCAGCAGAGAATGAGAAGAACAAAAAATCAGTAACAATATAAGCATGTCTCTGGCTCAGAGGCAGTCATGGAAATACCACCTGGGGAGATCCAGGAACGCATGGTGTGTGGTGTGTGTGTGGGTGTGAGAGAGCAGGGGGG
>NC_059072.1:364430067-364448140 GCF_020497125.1 Mauremys mutica | reverse complement strand
TTCCTGACTGCCCCCCCAAACCCTTGCCCCCATTCAATCCCCCCTGTTCCCTGCCCTCTGACCGCCCCAACCCCTATCCACTCCTCCACAACCCACCAAACTCCCCTGCCCTCTTCCAACACCTCGTCTCTGCTCCCTGCCCCACGGGACCGGGACCAGTGCCGCAGGGCCAAGGCCGGAGCTGCTTGGCTGGGCCGGGACCAGTGTCGTGGGGCCCAGGCTGGGTCGGGCCAGGCTAGAGCTGTTCGGCAAGGACTGGGACCAGCACCACAGGGAATGAGCCGGGCCGGGGAGTCGGGGCCCAGGCTGGGCCAGGCCAGAGTCGCTCGGCCGTGACCGGCACCACAGGCCCGAGGCCCGAGCTGAGCCGGAGCTGCTCGGCCAGGACCGGCACCGGTGCTGCGGGGCCCGAGCCGGGCCAACTCGGAGCTGCTCGGCTGGGACCAGCACTGGCGCCACGGGACCCGAGCCGGGCCGATGCCACTGGGGCCAGAGCCGGGGGTGCTTGGCCAGGACTGAGCAGGGCCGCTCAGCCAGGGCCAGGTCAGGGGCGAGGCCAGAGGAAGCCGCTCGGCCTGAGCCGGACTGGGCCGTGCTATGCCTCTCTGGAGCCCTCCTCATGCCTGCCCCCCAGCTTACCTGCCTGCTGCTTGTTTCAGGCTTCTCGCAAATCTCTGCTTCGCGGGAAGCAGGGGAGGGGGAGGAGAAGGAGGGCGGAGCGTTCAGGGGAGGAGAGGGAAGTGAGCTGGGGCCGGGGACCGGGTGGATAGCTGCCCAAGCTTTAGTTAAATTTAAAAGCTGTTTTAGAACCGGTTCTCCTGGAACAAGCGGTTCTAAAAGGGTTTCTAAATTTAACAACCGGTTCCTGCGAACCGGTGGGAACTGGCTCCAGCTCACCACTACGTGGGAGTAAATATATCATGCATCAGCTGGTTTTTCTCATGTCTGAGACACAGATCTCAAGAAGAAAATCCGGAAAAGGACAAAATGGAAGAATGAACCAGCTCAGACTCCCTTATGGTAGCTACAGGCGGCTGTAAACGGTCGTGTTAAACCAGGCAATTAATAAAACTTATTTATTTAAATGTGTCAATATGAATGTGTCCCCCTTCATATTTGTGTGTAAAAGACGGTACCAGTAACAGTCATTTCTACACAGGCAGCTCTATTATAGAAAATATATTACATCGCCAGGGAAGTTGGGAGCTTTGGCGGGGTGAACCCTCTTTCTCAAGTGGCCAGAAAGCATAGTAAAACTTTAAATAGAAGACAGGTAACAGTTTGGCTTTCAGACAGGGACTCTTATACTTTACACCTTACCATCCCACCATCAACCTCAGCCTGGACCATTCCACACAAGAGATCCACGTCCTGGGCACTACAGCACTAGTAAACGATGGCCACCTAAACACCACCCTATACCGGAAACCTACTGACCACTATACTTACCTACATGCCTCCAGCTTTCATCCAGAACACACCACTCAACCCATTGCCTACAGCCAAGCTCTACGATACAATCGCATTTGTTCCAACCCCTCAGACAGAGACAAACACCTACAAGATCTCTATCAAGCGTTCTTACAACTACAGTCCTCACCTGCTGAAGTGAAGAAACAGATTGACAGAGCCAGAAGAGAACCCAGAAGTCACCTACTACAGGACAGGCCCAACAAAGAAAGTAACAGAACGCCACTAGCCATCACCTTCAGCCCCCAACCAGCGGTGTATTATCGCCTAGGCCAACGAGGCCTGGGCCTAGGGCGGAAAATTTGCTCACGTCCCCTCCTCAACTCTGCCCCTTCTCCGAATCCCTGGCCTGCCTCGTCCCCCAGGTGCACCGCGCTTCCCTCCTTCCACCTCCCTCCCAGGCTTGCCTCGCGAGAGCACTGGGAGGGAGGGAGAAGTGAGTAGCGGCCCACTCAGAGGAGGTGGAGCAGAGGTGAGCTGCGGCCCGCGGGTGCGGGGAGTAACCCGGGGGGAGGGGGGGCCAGGAACCGCTCTCCGCCCCAGCTCATCTCCGCTCCACCGCCGCTACCCCCGAGCATGCCACAACTCTCCTTCTCCCCTCTCCCTCCCAGGCTTGCCATGGGGGAGCGGAGGTGAGCTGGTGCGTTGGGGGGAGCGTGGCAACTTTTTGAGGGCCTAGGGGCGGCAAATTTGTTAATCCACCACTGCCCCCAACTAAAATCTCTCTAGCGCATAATCAAGGATCTACAACCTATCCTGAAGGACAATCCCTCACTCTCACAGATATTGGGAGACAGGCCAGTCCGCTCTTACAGACAGCCCCCAAACCTACAGCAACCACACAACAAAAACACTAACCCAGGAACCTATCCTTGCAACAAAGTCCATTGCCCACTCTGTTCACATATCTATTGAGGGGATACCATCATAGGACCTAATCACGTCAGCCACACTATCAGAGGCTCGTTCACCTGCACATCTACCAATGTGATATATGCCATCATGTGCCAGCAATGCCCCTCTGCCATGTACTTTGGCCATACCGAACAGTCTCTACGTAAAAGAATAAATGGACACAAATCAGACGTCAAGAATTATAACATTAAAAAACCACTTGGAGAACAATTCAATCTCCCTGGCCACTTGATTACAGACCTAAAAGTCACAATATTACAACAAAAAAACTTCAAAAACAGACTCCAAGAAGAGACTGCTGAATTGGAATTAATTTGCAAATTGGACACCATTAAATTAGGCTTGAATAAAGACTGGCAGCGGATGGGCCATTACACAAAGTAAAACTATTTCCCCATGCTTATTTTTCCCCCACTACAGTTCCTCACATCTTCTTGTCAATTGCTGGAAATGGGCCATTTTCATTACCACTACAAACAGTTCTTTTTCTCTCCTGCTGATAATAGCTCACCTTAACTGATCACTCTCCTTACAGTGTGTATGGTAACACTCATTCTTTCATGTTCTCTGTATATATATATATCTTTTCCTACTGTATTTTCCACTGCATGCATCCGATGAAGTGGGCTGTAGCCCACAAAAGCTTATGCTCAAATAAATTTGTTAGTCTCTAAAGTGCCACAAGTCCTCCTGTTCTTTTTTCACTTTACACAAACCGGCTCGAATACGTTTTAAAAGAAACAAGACCATTGTTTCAGATGTGGATGTGCAATGGCAGGCAAATTTGGTGGATATGCACCGGTTCTCCAAATTCAGCAGCGGTTTTAAGTACATCTTAACAGTGATAGACACTCTATCCAAATATGCCTTAGGCCTAAAAGACAAGACGGGTGTTGAGGTATCCAAGGCCTTTCAAGCTATTTTCAGCAAAGGTCGCGTGCCTCAAAAATTACAAACCGATCGGGGGGAAAGAATTTTTAAACAAACCTTTAAGCAGATTGTTAAAGTAGCATGGAGTTCACCATCTTGTTACAAATAATGAAGTCAAAGCAGGGGTTGTAGAGCGATTTAACAGAACTTTAAAAACTAGGATGTGGAGATATTTTACAGCCCATAACACCTTTTGCTACATTGATGTGTTACCTGACTTTAAAGAGTTACAACCAGAGTTTCACAGAACTATACATACCAGACCCGCTGATGTTAACCCTTCAAATTCTTTGAAGGTATGGAAAATGGTTTATGGAGATGGTTTAAAATAACACCGGTTGTTGCCCCGAAATAATCCCCCAGAGGGGGATTCCACTCACTCTCCCTTTTCACAAATATCACCAACACAGTGTCATGGTACAGGCACCACTCTTGCAACCTCTCTAGGAGGTTGTATAGTTCTAAGCAGGCATAAGCAGTGGTGAAACAGGCTATGAAGATGTTGGTATTGCCAGAGACAGAGTACCGGTCTTTTGCGTGCTTCCAAGGCACACACGCGGTTTCATCGTCGATTAACTCACAGGATGAAACTTGTAATTGAGGGAAAACAGGTACTGAAAGAGTGGAGAAATTGGAGAGGGTCCAGAGAAGAGCAACAAGAATGATTGAAGGTCTTGAGAACCTGACCTATGAAGGAAGGCTGAAAGAAATGGGTTTGTTTAGTTTGGAAAAGAGAAGACTGAGAGGGGACATGATAGCAGTTTTCAGGTATATAAAAGGGTGTCATAAGGAGGAGGGAAAAAACTTGTCCACCTTAGTTAGCCTCTAAGAATAAACAAGAAGCAATGGGCTTAAACTGCAGCAAGGGAGGTTTAGGTTGGACATTAGGAAAAAGTTCCTAACTGTCAAGGTGGTTAAACACTGGAATAAATTGCCTAGGGAGGTTGTGAAATCTCCATCTCTGGAGATATTTAAGAGTAGGTTAGATAAATGTTTATCAGGGCTGGTCTAGACAGTATTTGGTCCTGCCATGAGGGCAGAGGACTGGACACGATGACCTCTCGAGGTCCCTTCCAGTCCTAGAATCTATGGCCTGGTCTACACTAGGACTTTAATTCGAATTTAGCAGCGTTAATTCGAACTAACCGCTCAACCGTCCACACCAGGAAGCCATTTAATTCGAACTAGAGGGCTCTTTAGTTCGAATTTGGTACTCCACCCCGGCAGGTGGAGTAACGCTAAATTCGACATGGCTAGTTCGAATTAGGCTAGGTGTGGATGGAAATCGAACTTAGTAGCTCCGGGAGCTATCCCACACTGCACCACTCTGTTGACGCTCTGGACAGCAGCCCGAGCTTGGATTCTCTGCCCAGCCACACAGGAAATGACCCGCGAAAATTTGAATTCATTTTCCTGTCTGGGCGGTTTGAATCTGACGTTCTGGTTGCACATCGGGGCGAGCTCCGCAGCACCGGCAGCAATGCAGAGCTCTCCAGCAGAGGAGTTCATGTAATCTCTGAATAGAAAGAGGGACCCGGCATAGACTGACCGGGAACTCTTGGATCTGATCGGTGTGTGGGGCGAGGAGTCTGTGCTTTCGGAGCTGCTCTCCAACGAACGGAATGCAAAGACCTACGAGAAGGTCTCCAAAGCCATGATACAGACTGAGGATACAGCCGTCATGCAACGCAGCGCCGCGTGAAAATCAAGGACCCCAGACAAGGCTACCAAAAAATCAAAGCGGCCAACGGACGCTACGGAGCCTGCCACCACTGCCCCACCAGTGACCATGGACTCTGATGATGGGACAGTGTCGACGGACAGTTCCTCGACGATGTTCACGGACGGGGAAGATGAGGAAGGGTTTGTGGAGGACGAGGCAGGCGACAGCGCTTACAACGCTGGTTTCCCCGACAGCCAGGATCTCTTCATCACCCTCACGGAGATCCCCTACCAACCCTCCCCGGCCAGGAACCCGGATCCTGAATCAGGGGTAGGAGCAGTCGGTAAGTGCTTTAACCATGTTAACTTTTATTCTTAATATAACAGGAATCTGAAGTGTGTGAAAAGGAGGTCTCTGTATATATGGTGATAGAACAGAAATCCTCCTGGGAGAACGCCACGAAGCTCTCCTGCCGTTAATCGATAAGCATCAGCAGGAGGTTCCTGGGGAGAGCTGCCTTATTGGGTGCTCCGTGATAGCACACTTTTCCGCGCGAGGCTTTCATGCGGTATTCAGGGAGCACTGCCTCCCAGAGCACGGCTGCATAGGTCCGTGGTTCGTGCTAGCTTTCACGCAGCATGCGCTCTCTATCTCCTTCAGTGCCTGTCCTCACGGTGATCTCGCTCGGAGACTCCTGCATCTAAGTAGGGGAAGAAATGTTACGTTACGCCTGGTCCAAAGTATTTTTAATAAATAAACGGACAGACGGCATAGCACAGACTCAGCACGCAGCTGCGTGACGAGCGTAACGGAAAGCCAAAGAAACAAATGGACGCTCATGGAGGGAGGGGGGAACGAGGACGCAAGGTATCCCACAGTTCCTGCTGTCTCCGAAAAGCATTTGCATTCTTGGCTGATCTCCAAATGCTTCTAGGGTCAAACACAGTGTCCGCGGTGGGACGGGGCATAGCTCGGCAATTTACGCACCCCCCCGACCCCCAGAAGTTAAAGGGAAAACAATCCTCTGTTGACTCTTTTACATGTCACCGTATCTGTACTGAATGCTGCAGATAGACGCGATGGTGCAGCACTCAACACCAACATCCTTGCTCCCCCCACGCTATGGATGGCTGATGGTACAAAACGATGGAAATCCATCCTCATCATCAGCCTATTGGCACATGGGGCAGTGCAAAAGGGCTGGTAACCATGACAACCGTACCAACTTGCTTGGGACCGGTCGGTCAAGGCCGCCTGTTGCTAATTTTTCATGGTAGATGGTGCAGTATGGCTGGTAACCGTCCTCATCATTGCAACAGGGGGCTGAGATCCATCAGCCCCCACCCTTCATTGTAAAGAAAAGATTCAATTGCCCCTGGACTAGCAGAGGGATGAGTGGCTCCCTCCTCCACACCCCTTAATGTCATCTCTGGACTATCATTGCAGCTGGAGGCTTCCTTCCACTCATTTCTCACAAACGACTACCTGTGTCTATATGCATTCTATATTACTTCATCACACAAGTGGGGGGACAATGGTACTGGAACCCAGGAAGGCTGGGGGAAGAACGGAATGAACAGCTGGGGTTGTTTCAGGAGCACACCCTGTGAATAGCGTTCAGCTCAAAATTTATGCAGGATTGGACAGAGAGCAGCTGTGGTCTCTGGTTGTATGATACAGTGGTTCTCTAGTACACTTGCACATAATCTAGGCAGGACTGATTCTATTTTTAGATACCCAAAAAGGAGGGATTGACTCGGGGAGTCATTCCCAAATTTTGCTTTTGTGCCCCTGGCTGATCGACCAGGGGCACTTATGACAGCACCAAATGGCGCAGTGCAAAAGGACAGGTAACCATGACCATCTTATTACCGTCTTCTTACCAGTTCATGGTATGGTAGACGGTGCAGTATGCCTGGTAACCATCGCTGCTGTCATGCAAAAGCATAAGCATGCTGCTGTGTAGCGCTGCTGGTCCGCCTCTATCAGCGGCATACAGTACACATACGGTGACATACACAAAAGGCAAAATAGGGTCCATTGTTGCCACGCTATGGCGTGTGCCAGGGCATTTCATGGAAAACGTGATCGAAATGATTGTCTGCCCTTGCTTTCCCGGAGGAAGGAATGACTGGCGACATTTACCCAGAATCCACCGCGCAAATGATTTGTGCAACAGCAGGCACAGGGGTTCTCAACAAAAAATTCACAGAGACAGCCTAGACTCAGTTAATTGTTCGCAAAAAAGTATCATTGCAAGGAATTAACTAACTGTTTCCCATCTCACAGCTTCCACTGTCTCCAGACCTTCCACAGCATCCACCTCGCAGAGGCTGGCGAAGATTAGGCGGCGAAAGAAAAAGACAAGGGACACGATTTTCGATGAATGTGTGGGCTGCTACCTAGCCGAGGCGGACCAGCAGAGGCAGTGGAGGGAGCACAGCGAATGGGAGGAGAGGTGGCGTGAGGAACACAAGCAGGCGACTCAAGCAATGCTTGTACTACTGAGGGAGCAAACGGACACGCTCCGGCGACTTGTGTATGTTCTGCAGGTCCGCTGCAGGACAGAGCCCCCGGCAGTATCTCTGCAACCGCCCTCCCCCGCCACAAAGTCACATACCCCCCTCACCCTAAATAACCAGGAGGATGCCCGCCCTGGGCCGTGAATACTGTCACTGCACCCCAGCAGAGTGCTCAAGTAACCAAAAGCTCTCATACCCTACGTTTGCATAAGTCCTTCCCTTCCGGACTCAAACAAGTCCCAATCCCAGTCCCATCCCATAACTGTGTACTTAAGTAATAAAAATACTTTGCTGTTAAGTACTGTTTCCGTCATGTTTCCTCACTGAAGACTGTGTTTGAATGGGGTGCGTGGGGAAGTGCGTTGCTAATTGCATAGGACAGGCACCTTTCGCAGGGTACAGACACGGGGGCCGGATCAGCAGCGGGTAACACACACAGTGCAGTCAGCAGGCACCGTGGTCGGTATGGGAGGTGGTTTCCAGGTTCTGTGTGGGCGGTGGGGATGTGACTTTTTAGCGGGGGAGGTCGGGTACAGATCTTATACAGCGGTCCTTGTTGTGGACCGCTGAGTCACGCAGCAGAGGAATCTGTATCCGTCCTCCTCCGCCACAAGGCCACATAGCCGCCCGCACACAGAATCCCAAAAAGGAGGGATGGCAGGCTCCGTTGAAACAAGCAGTCCGGCAATGCGGAGCGCTGTAGGAGCAGGAGCCTGTCATTCCTTAAGTTTAGAGGCGGTCTTTACATCAGCGCACACCCTACCCACCGCAGTCTGCGTTCCAGTTTCGACCCTTTAACGAAAAGTCATGAATAAAGAAACCTCTCCTCAGTAACAGTGTGACATGTATTTTATTTTTACACGTGTCTTGGAAGTGGAGGAAACGGGGAGAATGGGGTATTTAACCGAAGAGGAGAGTCAACAGTAACTGGGTAAAGAAACAGGGGCAGGTTCAGCTTCTCTGTAAAGAAACTGAACAGTCACAGGTCACGCTGCTCGCTGCTCGCTGGTATTTGAAGAGTTCCTTGTCGCTGTCCCAGTCGCCTGTATAGGGCTTCATGAGCAAGTGCATTAGCGGGCAGGCTGGGTCACCGAGGATCACTATAGGCAAATGCACATCCACAACAGTTATTTCGTGGTACGGGAAGAAACTACCTTCCAGCAGGCGTCTGAGCAGCCCACAGTTCCTGAGAACACATGCATCAGGAACCTTGCCCGGCCATCCGACGTTCATGTTGGTAAAACGTCCCCTATGGTCCCCCAGTGCTTGCAGAACCATTGAAAAGTAGCCCAATTTCTCAGCAGCTGAATGTGGAAGAGGTGGACGATAAAGTGCGAGGAGGAGAAAACGGCGAGGATTGCAGCGGGCTCCATGCTTGCAGTGCTGTGGCGTCCACGCTTTCACTGACCAGAAAAGTGCACGAACAGATTGCCCGCAGGCGCTTTCAGGGAGGGAGGGAGTGAGGGCGTGATTGACGGTTCAATGACGACAGTTACCCAAAACCACCCTCGACACATTTTTTCCCCCAGCATGCATTGGGGGGAAATCCCAGAATTCAAATGGGCAGCGGGGACTGCGGGAACTGTGGGATAGCTTCCCACAGTGCACCGCTTCGAAAGTCGACGCCGGCCCCGTGAATGTGGACTCAGAAGTTCGAATTAGTGTATTTAGTATGGATACACAAATTCGACTTCATAAGGTCGAATCCACAAATTCGAATTAAGTAGATTCGAAATAGTCCTGTAGTGTAGACAAGGCCTATGAATCTATAAAATCTAAAGGTTCATTCATAAAAGGAAAAAGATACAGATGAGAGCTAGAATTGGTTAAATGGAATCAATTACATACAGTAATGGCAAAGTTCTTGGTTCAGGCTTGTAGCAGTGATAGAATAAACTGCAGGTTTAAATTAAGTCTCTGGAGTACATCCCCAGCTGGGATGGGTCATCAGTTCTTTGTTCAGAGCTTCAGTTTGTAGCAAAGTCCCTCCAGAAGTAAGAAGCAGGACTGAAGACAAGAGGGAGATGAGGCATCAGCCTTTTATAGTCTTTCCCAGGTGTAAGAACACCTCTTTGTCCTTACTGTGGAAAATTACAAGCAAAATGGAGTCTGGAGTCATATGGACAAGTCCCTGCATACTTTGCTGACTTACAAGGCACATCTGCCTTCTCTCAATGGGTCAGTTGTGTCGCTGATGGTCCTTAATGGGCCATCAAGCAGGCTAGGCAAAGCTCAACACCAACTCATCTGGGACGTCACCCAGAAGCATAGCATAAGTTTGAAATACAGACAGGATAGAGCCAATATTCATAACTTCAACTACAAAATGACACATGCACCCAGACAGCATAATCATAACCAGCAACCCATAACCTGGTCTTAGACCCCTTATATGACCCCCTTTACATAAGATTTGGTGCCACTACAGGACCTTGGTTGCAACCATCTTCTATACGGTCCCAGTTCAAGTCAATAATGTGACACAGGCATCTTCTGGTTTGGTCCTTTTCTTTAAAACACGGTCAGGGTCGGCACAATATTGCACAGCATTTATCAAGATCACCCCTTACGCTAAATGTTCTTGGGTTAGGCACAGACATTGCATAGCATAACCTATGGCAAGAACAGTGTTTAATAAGCTTTCCAAATACAGCTCAGCAGACAGACCCCGGAGCTTGCAGTTTAGATCTACTGAAGTCCAAGTCACACAGTCATGGCGCCGTTGGGCTGGCACTTCTATGACACGGCCCTCACAATCTTCAAAAAGCTTTTCCCTAAGGCAGTGATTAAGGACAGCATAAACAACAACACATACAAAAGTCCGCATGACTTTTTTATGCTCACGACGTGGCACTGGCTCAGTTAGTTCCATGCCAAGCCTCCTAAACTCCTCATAGCTGTCATCCTCGGAGTCCTCTTCAACAATTTGTATCGGCATTCAGCAAAAACAAGGAGAGCCCGCTTCATCTTCGCTGCTTGATGTAACGCTGTCCAGGGCCTCCGGGTCCTCTAGAAAGGCATCATCAAGCTGTCGAGAGATTTTCAGAAAAGAAACAGTGTAAGTTCCCACTGCTTGTTTTTAAACAGACACAACCCCCCAACCCCCGGTTCCTAACCCCATTACACCCCATCATCAACAGTCACTTCGTAATCATTCATTTACCTGAGCAATGTCTTTTCCATTCACCTTGTCCTCCGATGACTCCCCCGAGCTGTGTTCGTCTTCCACCTCTAGGGGGGCAAACAATGAGAGGCCTTCATGCTCATTGGGGTGCCTCACGAGAGTTTGGGTTTCGGATTCCGGTGTATCCATCAACGGCTGAGTCAAAGAGCCCTCGTGGGAACTGTCGCTGATGTAGCGCTTTCTCCACACAAGTCCAAAGGCCCTCGGGGCTAAAACAAAGTCCAAAGTGCTCACAGGGGTGGTGAAGAAGTCTGTTTCCATGATTTCTAAAGCACGCATCCTTGGTAAAAGATGGCCTCTTCTGCCCCGGCGCTGGGACTTATGGGGTGATAGTGTTGCACTCTGATTGGCAGAGGGCAATGGGAGGAGTTCTTAGAAGGGTGACACGACCCTCATCTGGGCAGGTCACCCCGCACCGGAACACCACCGATTGGTCAAATCTGCTCTGAGGGTGGTCCTATGCGGCCAAAACCCATCGCGATTGGTAGAGAGCATTGGGAGGAGTTCTTAGAGGGATCACAAGAGCCACATCCGGATGGGTCACCCCACCCTGGAACACCCCTGATTGGTCAAATCACCTCTTGGGGCAGGCCTATGGGGGCAAAACCCCTCCTGATTGGTAGAGGGCAGCGGGAGGAGTTCTTAGAGGGGTCACATGAAACACTTTGCTTTCGGTCATGTGTCCACCTTGACCCCAGAAGTAATGCCCCCATGGGTGGAACTTCTGGTGATAGGTGGGCGGGGCTTAAGGGGTCGAGGGGCGGTGTTTTAGGGGTCATGGGGCTGCTTTGGCTTTGATTGACGGTAGGGCCCTAATAGTACTACTGGAAACTCTTAGAGGCCCTTGCCTTCCAAAAGGGGGGCTTTGTAAATTTAGTATCAGCTCTTCTTGAAGGAAGGATTGATTCTTGAACCGCATGAGGTAAAGTAACAAATCCAGTGAGCTAGCCACACCCTCAATCTCATCCAAGCCCCCAGGCCCCCCTTCATCTTGGAATCTGGGTTTAAATGTCATACCCCAAGGAGAGTCTCTTATCCATCAGTCTCTGTGTCCCAGGACAACGAGCCATTCTTCTCAGCCACTTTAGCCCATGCTTACCAGACCACTGGATGATAGGGAGATGTTGGAATTTGTGGGCCCCTTCTGTTAGTGGCCATGCTGGCAGGGTGGGATTCACTAGTATGGAAAGCGGACACCCTTGGAGGCCCTTGCCTTCCAAAAGGGTGGCTTTGTAAATTTAGTGTCGGGAGTTCTGGAACGAGAGTCCTTGGACATTCGGGACTTCACTTTGTTTTGAAGCTTGCTAAAGGTTTGCTTCAGGCACATTAACATCTTTTGGAGAACTTTGCTCCTTGAAGGGGATGGTGTCCTAGCTCTGGAGGCCTTTGGTGACTTTGAGGGAGAACCGTCAGGACTCCCACTTCCTTTCTCCCCAGCTTGCGAAAGCCCTGTTGTACTCGTTGCAACGGACACCACCTTTGGTTGCTTGCGGGGAGCCCTTTTCCCCTTTCCATCCTGCCTCTTGCTCTTGTCTGCTGGAAGGAGCCACAGCACTGGCATCTTATTGTGGTTGGATGATGCTGAGGAGTCTCCTGGAGTCCAACGCTGTGGAATTCCATGGGATCTTCCCGGCAAGTCAGCACCTGCCGAGCCAGCTGGTCTCTTCCGTCGATGCTTATCACACTTCTCGCACACTCTGATTGGCGGCTGGTCCCTGGAGAGCTTTGAATTCACAGTTCCATTGAATCCATGTGAATGCATGATGTCTCGAACACCGTGCGGCTCAGCAGATGTCTCCTTCGGAGTTTTCTCACCCTTCCTCTTTCCTGGATGTGCCTTGCGGCACTGCTGGCAAACTGAGACCTGGCCCGCCAAGGGGCGGGAGCTGCTCAGCATTTCCGTCAGCTGCTTGATCTGCAGGTCGTGTGCAGCCTGCCCAGCAATGAGAGAGCCAAGGGTGGATCTTGTTAGCTGCTCAGAGCCTGGGGCCTCTGGGGCAACCTGGTGCCATTGGGTCCTGGGAAGATCTGCCCTGCTCTCACCTGCTTGTGCCCCTGGCCCCAGGCAGGAGCCTTCTCCCAAGGTAACCTTCCTCTCCATGTGCAGCTCCAGCTTCTCTTCAGTCCCTTTGGTGCCGCTCACACTGGTAAGGGGCTTTCTCAACTCGCTCCTATAAATCTGGAGTGTCGCTTCGAGTGTCTTCTCTGCTATTGTGGTTCCTGGAGGTGGCGATGTCAGATCCATCCCTGCTGGCAGAGTGCAGTGATCTGGGTTAGTCTGGTTTCCTGCCGCGCTATCATTCCTGCCCATCTCCATGGTGGTATCTTCCACTGGCGTTGGAGGACGTGTGGAAGAAGAGGAGCTTGTGCTTTGCCTCCCCATCTGCAGGAAATCGGTCTCCATCTCACTGAACTCCACACTGGCTCCCCTGGCTTGGACGGCATGAGGCAGCTTTGCCTGGGGCTCTGGATCCAGGGTGAGCAGCCCCCTCTGCATAATGAGATGCTCACGCCTTATGTGGAGTTCGACGGGGTGGGCAGGCTGTTGTCCCATTGTTGGGAATGCCGCTGTCCTGTGCTTGCCTGGCTCCCTAGGGGAGTGGAGTCGCCCAGGCAGGGCAGTCTCTCTCAGGAGGGGAGCATCTCTGTGCGACTCTCTCACGATCTTAGGAAAAGCCTTCATTTCGATCTCAAAGCATTTCTGAGCCATGTGATCCTGCAGCTTGACCCCCGCCGTGGGCACAAGCCTGGCCAGGATGGCATCAGGGGATGCCATGATCTTGTGGGCCTTTTGGGGCAGGGGTCCCCAGGGGCAGACACATGGCTCCTGGTTCTCCTGTGCATGCTGAGGCCTGGTGTCGGATCTCAGGGGCTTTGGGACCTTTGCCGGAAATCCACTTTTGGGCCGATCTGTGTTGAATTCCCATTGCTGCTTGGTGTCCTGCTCACCCAGCAATGGCTCCCCCGGGATGAGGCTTTGTGGTGCCCCCAGCTGGCTCTGCAGATGCTTCTGTCGGATGTTGAAGTCTGAGCCATGGGCTGACATCTGGTCCAGACCTATGTTCTGCTCTCGCCGGTCTCGTCTGCTGTGGGCAGGAGGCCTGGGGAGAGGCTGGGCTTGGATGGGATGAGTGGATCCTTCCCAGCTTGTGACAGTCATGATCTCCCTTGTGTGGCAGAGGGGCTCTGACCAAGTCATGGAGGCTTCTCTCAGGGAAAAGGAGTTGGGACTCCAGAGGGCAGAGGTGGTGGATTCCCTAGAGGAGTAGAACTGGCTCATCCCAGATGTCGACACACTCGGCCTGTGGGAAAGAACAGACAGGGACAGATGGGACAAGGCCCTGCTGAGCAAAGGCAGGGCTTGGGCACAGCCTTCCAACAGTAGTGCAATGGGGCAGTGCCTAGGCATGCATTGCACACCACAGCCTGACACAAGGACATCAGCTGGGTAACGAAGGAATGAGAGGGGGAGCTGGCACTCATTTTCTCTAGAATGATAACCCCTTCGTCACACGCACATGTGCAGCACCTAGCACAATGGGGCCTTGAGCATGATCAGGGATCTACTGCTATTTGAATAGAAAGATTAGCTAACAACAATTGGTTTGGGGGAGGAAGATGTGAGCATGTGTGTGTAACCCTTGCCAGAGGATGTTGTGAAGGCCAAGACTATAAACTATAAAAGGAATTAGATAAATTCATCAATGGCTATTAGCTAAGGTGGGCAGGGATGGTGTCCTAGTCTCTGTTTGTCTGAAGCTGGGAATGGGCGACAGGGGATGGATCATTTGATGATTCCCTGTTCTGGCCATTCCCTCTGCTGCGCTGGCATTGGCCAGTTTTGGAAGACAGGATACCGGGCTAGATGAACCTTTGGTCTGACCCAGTCTGGCTGTTCTTATGTTCTTACATTCTAACCACTGGAAAACTGTCCTCTTCTAATGGCTGATACACTAGAGGCTAACAACCTACCATTGCTCCCAATTAATGGAGTTTCTCTGGTGGTGGAGGTCTGTGCTATGGTCCTGAAAGTCCTGGCTGATGACTCGTGTTTGGGGTGTATCATGTGGTGTCCCACTCACTGCTTGTCTGGTGCCTACTCTGGGGATTAGCTCTCGAGGTCAATGCCCCTTCCAATTGTCGCATGTGGTCACTGTCACTCCCACAATGACCCAGACAGTTCTCCTGTTCACTGCCCCGCCGGTCCATGCCATGCCCTCCGTGGCTGGTAGGGAAACCTGGGCCCACACTTCACACTGGGCTCCAGGCCAGGGACCCTCAACCCAGCAGTTCTGGGCTTTCCTCTCCCAGCCTGGACTGCTTCCTACTACTCCTGGTTCCCCTCCTTGCTCTGGGTGCACCAGCTCCAAACACTCCCCCCTCTTCCCAGGGAGGGGCTGCCCTTTCCCAGCCGCAGCCCCTGTCTGGTGCCAGCTTCCTGGCTTTATAGGCCCCGTCTATTCCTGCCAGCTGAGCCTGCTTGGATCAATTCCCTGCTCCCTGGCTCTTCCTGCAGGTGCACCCTGTGGAGTTCATGGGCCTGCCAGGCCACCGGAGCCCCTTCCAGTGCTGTGGGGGGTGGACACCCCCTCACAGGGTGTCATTGGATTGCTTTGTCTTTCAAACACAGCACGGGCAGGTTCTAGGCAGTGGCTTTTTCCCTGTTACTTTAGGATCCTGGAGTGTCTGGTTGTCCCTGCTCCCTCCTCTCTACATTCACTCTCCCCTCCCACCCAGCCCCCAGTCTGGTGCACCCCGCTCAGTTCCCTTACGGTATCAGAACTTCCTCCAGGTGTCTGGCCATGTACTGTACCCTCCTGTCAACCAGCCTGAGGCGCTGAGCCAAGCGGAGCTTCTCCAGGTGCACAGGGCAGCTGTGGAACAGAGAGAGCAGATAGCTGAGTGCAGGCCCTGCCCTCAGGCCCTCTTTTACCAAGAGGGGCGGCACCGAAAGGCTCCCTGTCCATTCTCCACTGAGGCAGCCTCCTCCCCTGCAATACCCGGGCCTGGGATGTTCTGGTTTGGGGTTAGCTGGATTGTTAGGAGAGCCCTATCTAGTGCTGAGGAGGTGAGAGTGTATCCTACTGGCAGCGTGTGTGTCATGTCCCGCCCATAGAAGCTAATCAACATATAGGATAACAGCCTACTATAGCTGCCAACTAATGCAGCTACCTCTTCAGCTCTAAGGGGTGTTTTATGCTGCAGAGCTGAAGGTCCAGGATTCAAATCCTGCTGGGAACTGCTGATGGGGGACTGGAGAAGGGGCCGTTACACAAGTGCTGCTGGATCCCTTTCACCCTACTCACTGTACCAGAAAGCCCAGCCTTCCTGCTGATCTCTCCACCTCGCCTGCACGGGGCTGCTCCCAAAAAACATTTTCTCCCCCTCTTGGCAGGGGAGGATGGTCCAGTCCAGTCCAATCTACCCCTCCACCACCGCTGCCCCAGGTTAAATGAACTGTATGATGCTTGATGAAGGGAATGACCCATGGTATGATGCGTGGGGGTGGATTAGAGATGGCAACTTCTGCTGGGTAGGAATGAATTGCAGGAGTCTAAAGGAGAAGAGTTGCTTGCGTGGTACATAGGTCGGGGCAGGGGAGGTATTACTCGGGCTACTGCCCCTGGGTGGGGATGAATTGCATGATGCTAAAGGAGAGGACTGACCCACTGCAGATTTATGGAGGGGGGCATTGCTTACCATGTCTCTAGGGATGCACCAGCCTCCTCCAGCTCTTCCTCACAGCACCCAAAAGCTGCCAGAAGTGAAACATAAAGGAGACATTGAGTTGCTTGGGCACCCTCTGCTTCCTAGCACCCTATTGCCCCAGATTTCAGAGGCAGCCTGTGAACGGAGCCCCAGCCAGTGCCTCTGCACGACTCTGGGCACGACTGTGCCTTCGCAGGAAGAGGGGAGGAAGGTCGGGGAATGGACCCTATTTCTCTGCTTTGCATGGGGCCGGGGTCTGCCACCGCAGCTGTGGGGTCAGGGGCTGCTTACCTTTTGGTTTCAGCTTTTTCTTTTTGTGTCTCCTCTTCCTCCGAAGAGCCTGCCACACACAGAGAAAGCAGCAGGGTTAGAAGAGAACTCCTCACTAAGCCTGGGAGAACAATGAGCCAGAGGTGATTGCCATGTGGGGCCAGGGGGAAGTTTTTCTTTGTGGAAGAGTATTGCACTATGAGGCTTCATGGGTAGGCATTGTGCTTTCCTGTGATGCAGACAATGTAGGGCACACAGCACGACCCATAACAGGGGTCACTGGAACAATCCAGGGGTTGGAGAAACAGGGATTGCTGGTACCCGGAGCCTGCAGAGTTTATAAGCATTGAAGGAGAGAGCCTGCAAAGTTCTCTCTCCTGCAGAGATGACAAAACTCTGCAGGTTTTAGGATTGCAGGGTATGCAACTAACCCCAGATACCATGCACGGAATTCAGACCTTGGGGGAGAAATCCGACCTCTGGAAGTTGAAACTAGACAAATTCAGACTGGAAAGAAGGTGTCCATTTTTAACAGTGAGAGGAATTAACCGTTGGAACAATTGACCAAGGTCATGGTGGATTGATTCTCCATCACTGGCAATTTTTAAAATCAAGATTGGACATTTTAATAAAAGGTATGCAGTAGGCATTATTGTGTGGAAGTTCTTTGGTTTGCGTTAGACAGGAGGGTCAGACTACAAGATCCCAATGGGCCCATCTTGCCTTGGAATTTATGAAAAACAACACCTTACACAAGTCTAAGTTTGTCACATCTATGTTTGACATGGCCCAATTTCCATGAAACATTGTTAACCTGCTTTAAACATATTCCCATCCTTTAATTCTTTATTGATTGATTCCCATATCACTTTGTCCATTATTTCAGGCTAACTGGCCTATAAGAAGTCAGGCCAACCTCCCGTAGCTTTTTGAATGTTTACAAAACATTAGCACACTTCCAGCCTTCTGGAATTCCCTCAGGAATCCTAAATTTGTTCAAAAATTAATGTCAGTGGGCCAATAACCTCCTGAGCCAGCTCTTTGAGGACTCTTGGGTGGAGATGATCCGAGCCTGCTGATTGAAAAATACTTATGTTTGGTTTCTGCATTCAGCTGGCATCAATCCAGCCTTTCCATCTCTCTAGAAGCCTCACTTACCTCAGATCTGGCGAGCCTGATCACAGCATAAAAGACAGCAAAGAGCAGATAGAGGAGGAGTGAACTCATTTCCCCGGGCTCAGGCACTAAGACACTCTCAACACAGACACTCTCAAAGCAGCAACAAGTACCCAGGCTACACCTGAGGGCAGGTTGCTGCTCTGGCATCAGGCAGGCGCTGATGTCATCTCTAGGTCACAATGGGGCTGCCCTCCTGCAATCTCCCTCTAGTCTGTGAGGTGTCAATGCTGT